>NW_027256027.1:0-142757 GCF_045679555.1 Salvelinus alpinus
TGATGATACGGTATATAAACTAAGCCTAATGTATCAGATCTGACCCAGGTCTCTTATACAACCCTCTAACACACCGGTCACCTAACCATCACCAAGCAGACTATCAGGCCACTTCAATATAATCCAACCATAATATCAACTCTGCTGCCAGCATTACTGGCCTCCTCCCTCTGTCTGAAGTGTGTTCTCTGGAGGCTAAAGTGTGTGTGTGTGTGTGCAGGAGGTGTGTGTCCATGACTACCTGGCAGTGCGTGTGTGTGGCGAGATGCTGAAGGACCCATCAGCTCCAGAAGTCCGTCTCTACTCCAAAGTACTGAGCAGTCTGGAGCTCAGTACTGACAACAACACGACAAGAGACCTGGTGACCCTGTTACAACAGGTTACACAGGTACAGTACTGACAACAACACGACAAGAGACCTGGTGACCCTGTTACAACAGGTTACACAGGTACAGTACTGACAACAAGAGACCTGGTGACCCTGTTACAACAGGTTACACAGGTACAGTACTGACAACAAGAGACCTGGTGACCCTGTTACAACAGGTTACACAGGTACAGTACTGACAACAAGAGACCTGGTGACCCTGTTACAACAGGTTACACAGGTACAGTACTGACAACAAGAGACCTGGTGACCCTGTTACACCACGTACATTTCCTGATGACATCAAACTAACCCATGTCTGTGTAGGAGGTGAAGGATCGCATCGCTCTGCGTGCTCTGGAGAAGCTGATTGGACAGCTGCAGGACTCCAAGAACCAACCAGATCTCAGCGCTACGACACTACAGCCTGTCGATGTCAACGCTGAGGGTAACGAGAGAGAGGAGACTACTACTGAGGGTAAAGAGAGAGAGGAGACTACTACTGAGGGTAGAGAGAGAGAGGAGACTACTACTGAGGGTAGAGAGAGAGAGGAGACTACTACTGAGGGTAGAGAGAGAGAGAGGAGACTACTACTGAGGGTAGAGAGAGAGAGGAGACTACTACTGAGGGTAGAGAGAGAGAGAGAGGAGACTACTACTGAGGGTAGAGAGAGAGAGGAGACTACTACTGAGAGTAGAGAGAGAGAGGAGACTACTACTGAGGGTAGAGAGAGAGAGGAGACTACTACTGAGGGTAAAGAGAGAGAGGAGACTACTACTGAGGGTAGAGAGAGAGAGGAGACTACTACTGAGGGTAGAGAGAGAGGGGAGACTACTACTGAGGGTAGAGAGAGAGAGAGAGGAGACTACTACTGAGGGTAGAGAGAGAGAGAGGAGACTACTACTGAGGGTAGAGAGAGAGAGGAGACTACTACTGAGGGTAGAGAGAGAGAGGAGACTACTACTGAGGGTAGAGAGAGAGAGGAGACTACTACTGAGGGTAGAGAGAGAGAGGAGACTACTACTGAGGGTAAAGAGAGAGAGGAGACTACTACTGAGGGTAGAGAGAGAGAGGAGACTACTACTGAGGGTAGAGAGAGAGAGGGAGACTACTACTGAGGGTAGAGAGAGAGAGGAGACTACTACTAAGGGTAGAGAGAGAGAGAGGAGACTACTACTGAGGGTAGAGAGAGAGAGGAGACTACTACTGAGGGTAGAGAGAGAGAGGAGACTACTACTGAGGGTAGAGAGAGAGAGGAGACTACTACTGAGGGTAGAGAGAGAGAGAGAGGAGACTACTACTGAGGGTAGAGAGAGAGAGAGAGGAGACTACTACTGAGGGTAGAGAGAGAGAGAGAGGAGACTACTACTGAGGGTAGAGAGAGAGAGGAGACTACTACTGAGGGTAGAGAGAGAGAGGAGACTACTACTGAGGGTAGAGAGAGAGAGGAGACTACTACTGAGGGTAAAGAGAGAGAGGAGACTACTACTGAGGGTAGAGAGAGAGAGGAGACTACTACTGAGGGTAGAGAGAGAGAGGAGACTACTACTGAGGGTAAAGAGAGAGAGGGAGACTACTACTGAGGGTAGAGAGAGAGAGGAGACTACTACTGAGGGTAGAGAGAGAGAGGAGACTACTACTGAGGGTAGAGAGAGAGAGGAGACTACTACTGAGGGTAGAGAGAGAGAGGAGACTATTACTGAGGGTAGAGAAAGAGAGGAGACTACTACTGAGGGTAGAGAGAGAGAGAGAGGAGACTACTACTGAGGGTAGAGAGAGAGAGAGAGGAGACTACTACTGAGGGTAGAGAGAGGAGACTACTACTGAGGGTAGAGAGAGAGAGGAGACTACTACTGAGGGTAGAGAGAGAGAGAGAGGAGACTACTACTGAGGGTAGAGAGAGAGAGAGAGGAGACTACTACTGAGGGTAGAGAGAGGAGACTATTACTGAGGGTAGAGAGAGAGAGGAGACTACTACTGAGGGTAGAGAGAGAGAGAGAGGAGACTACTACTGAGGGTAGAGAGAGAGAGGAGACTACTACTGAGGGTAGAGAGAGAGAGGAGACTACTACTGAGGGTAGAGAGAGAGAGGAGACTACTACTGAGGGTAGCGAGAGAGAGGAGACTACTACTGAGGGTAGAGAGAGAGAGGAGACTACTACTGAGGGTAGAGAGAGAGAGGAGACTACTACTGAGGGTAGAGAGAGAGAGAGAGGAGACTACTACTGAGGGTAGAGAGAGAGAGAAGACTACTACTGAGGGTAGAGAGAGAGGAGACTACTACTGAGGGTAGAGAGAGAGGAGACTACTACTGAGGGTAGAGAGAGAGAGAGGAGACTACTACTGAGGGTAGAGAGAGAGAGAGGAGACTACTACTGAGGGTAGAGAGAGAGAGGAGACTACTACTGAGGGTAGAGAGAGAGAGAGGAGACTACTACTGAGGGTAGAGAGAGAGAGGAGACTACTACTGAGGGTAGAGAGAGAGAGGAGACTACTACTGAGGGTAGAGAGAGAGAGAGGAGACTACTACTGATGGTAGAGAGAGAGAGGAGACTACTACTGAGGGTAGAGAGAGAGAGGAGACTACTACTGAGGGTAGAGAGAGAAGAGAGAGGAGACTACTACTGAGGGTAGAGAGAGAGAGAGAGAGGAGACTACTACTGAGGGTAGAGAGAGAGAGGAGACTACTACTGAGGGTAGAGAGAGAGAGGAGACTACTACTGAGGGTAGAGAGAGAGAGGAGACTACTACTGAGGGTAGAGAGAGAGAGGAGACTACTACTGAGGGTAGAGAGAGAGAGAGGAGACTACTACTGAGGGTAGAGAGAGAGAGAGGAGACTACTACTGAGGGTAGAGAGAGAGAGAGAGGAGACTACTACTGAGGGTAGAGAGAGAGAGGAGACTACTACTGAGGGTAGAGAGAGAGAGAGAGAGGAGACTACTACTGAGGGTAGAGAGAGAGAGAGGAGACTACTACTGAGGGTAGAGAGAGAGAGAGAGGAGACTACTACTGAGGGTAGAGAGAGAGAGAGAGGAGACTACTACTGAGGGTAGAGAGAGAGAGGAGACTACTACTGAGGGTAGAGAGAGAGAGAGGAGACTACTACTGAGGGTAGAGAGAGAGAGGAGACTACTACTGAGGGTAGAGAGAGAGAGGAGACTACTACTGAGGGTAGAGGGAGAGAGAGAGAGGAGACTACTACTGAGGGTAGAGAGAGAGAGGAGACTACTACTGAGGGTAGAGAGAGAGAGGAGACTACTACTGAGGGTAGAGAGAGAGAGGAGACTACTACTGAGGGTAGAGAGAGAGAGGAGACTACTACTGAGGGTAGAGAGAGAGAGAGGAGACTACTACTGAGGGTAGAGAGAGAGAGAGAGGAGACTACTACTGAGGGTAAGAGAGAGGAGACTACTACTGAGGGTAGAGAGAGAGAGAGAGAGGAGACTACTACTGAGGGTAGAGAGAGAGAGAGGAGACTACTACTGAGGGTAGAGAGAGAGAGAGGAGACTACTACTGAGGGTAGAGAGAGAGAGGAGACTACTACTGAGGGTAGAGAGAGAGAGGAGACTACTACTGAGGGTAGAGAGAGAGAGAGGAGACTACTACTGAGGGTAGAGAGAGAGAGGAGACGACTACGGAGGGGAGAGAGAGAGAGAGAGAGAGAGGAGACTACTACTGAGGGTAGAGAGAGAGGAGACTACTACTGAGGGTAGAGAGAGAGGAGACTACTACTGAGGGTAGAGAGAGAGAGAGAGGAGACTACTACTGAGGGTAGAGAGAGAGAGAGAGAGGAGACTACTACTGAGGGTAGAGAGAGAGAGGAGACTACTACTGAGGGTAGAGAGAGAGAGGAGACTACTACTGAGGGTAGAGAGAGAGAGGAGACTACTACTGAGGGTAGAGAGAGAGAGGAGACTACTACTGAGGGTAGAGAGAGAGAGGAGACTACTACTGAGGGTAGAGAGAGAGAGAGGAGACTACTACTGAGGGTAGAGAGAGAGAGGAGACTACTACTGAGGGTAGAGAGAGAGAGGAGACTACTACTGAGGGTAGAGAGAGAGGGGAGACTACTACTGAGGGTAGAGAGAGAGAGGAGACTACTACTGAGGGTAGAGAGAGAGAGGAGACTACTACTGAGGGTAGAGAGAGAGAGAGGAGACTACTACTGAGGGTAGAGAGAGAGAGAGAGAGGAGACTACTACTGAGGGTAGAGAGAGGAGACTACTACTGAGGGTAGAGAGAGGAGACTACTACTGAGGGTAGAGAGAGAGAGAGAGAGGAGACTACTACTGAGGGTAGAGAGAGAGAGGAGACTACTACTGAGGGTAGAGAGAGAGAGAGGAGACTACTACTGAGGGTAGAGAGAGAGAGAGAGGAGACTACTACTGAGGGTAGAGAGAGAGAGGAGACTACTACTGAGGGTAGAGAGAGAGAGGAGACTACTACTGAGGGTAGAGAGAGAGAGAGGAGACTACTACTGAGGGTAGAGAGAGAGAGGAGACTACTACTGAGGGTAGAGAGAGAGAGGAGACTACTACTGAGGGTAGAGAGAGAGAGGAGACTACTACTGAGGGTAGAGAGAGAGAGGAGACTACTACTGAGGGTAGAGAGAGAGAGGAGACTACTACTGAGGGTAGAGAGAGAGAGGAGACTACTACTGAGGGTAGAGAGAGAGAGGAGACTACTACTGAGGGTAGAGAGAGAGAGGAGACTACTACTGAGGGGAGAGAGAGAGGAGACTACTACTGAGGGTAAAGAGAGAGAGAGAGAGGAGACTACTACTGAGGGTAGAGAGAGAGAGGAGACTACTACTGAGGGTAACGAGAGAGAGGAGACTACTACTGAGGGTAGAGAGAGAGAGGAGACTACTACTGAGGGTAGAGAGAGAGAGGAGACTACTACTGAGGGTAGAGAGAGAGAGAGAGGAGACTACTACTGAGGGTAGAGAGAGAGGAGACTACTACTGAGGGTAGAGAGAGAGAGGAGACTACTACTGAGGGTAGAGAGAGAGAGGAGACTACTACTGAGGGTAGAGAGAGAGAGAGAGAGGAGACTACTACTGAGGGTAGAGAGAGAGAGATTGAGGAGACTACTACTGAGGGTAGAGAGAGGAGACTACTACTGAGGGTAGAGAGAGAGAGGAGACTACTACTGAGGGTAGAGAGAGAGAGAGAGGAGACTACTACTGAGGGTAGAGAGAGGAGACTACTACTGAGGGTAGAGAGAGAGAGGAGACTACTACTGAGGGTAGAGAGAGAGAGGAGACTACTACTGAGGGTAGAGAGAGGAGACTACTACTGAGGGTAGAGAGAGAGAGAGAGGAGACTACTACTGAGGGTAGAGAGAGAGAGGAGACTACTACTGAGGGTAGAGAGAGAGAGGAGACTACTACTGAGGGTAGAGAGAGAGAGGAGACTACTACTGAGGGTAGAGAGAGAGAGGAGACTACTACTGAGGGTAGAGAGAGAGAGAGGAGACTACTACTGAGGGTAGAGAGAGAGAGAGAGGAGACTACTACTGAGGGTAGAGAGAGAGAGGAGACTACTACTGAGGGTAGAGAGAGAGGGAGAGAGGAGACTACTACTGAGGGTAGAGAGAGAGAGAGGGAGACTACTACTGAGGGTAGAGAGAGAGAGAAGAGACTACTACTGAGGGTAGAGAGAGAGAGAGAGGAGACTACTACTGAGGGTAGAGAGAGAGAGGAGACTACTACTGAGGGTAGAGAGAGAGAGGAGACTACTACTGAGGGTAGAGAGAGAGAGAGGAGACTACTACTGAGGGTAGAGAGAGAGAGGAGACTACTACTGAGGGTAGAGAGAGAGAGAGAGGAGACTACTACTGAGGGTAGAGAGAGAGAGAGAGGAGACTACTACTGAGGGTAGAGAGAGAGAGAGAGGAGACTACTACTGAGGGTAGAGAGAGAGAGGAGACTACTACTGAGGGTAGAGAGAGAGAGGAGACTACTACTGAGGGTAGAGAGAGAGAGGAGACTACTACTGAGGGTAGAGAGAGAGAGAGAGGAGACTACTACTGAGGGTAGAGAGAGGAGACTACTACTGAGGGTAGAGAGAGAGAGAGAGGAGACTACTACTGAGGGTAGAGAGAGAGAGAGGAGACTACTACTGAGGGTAGAGAGAGAGAGAGAGGAGACTACTACTGAGGGTAGAGAGAGAGAGAGAGGAGACTACTACTGAGGGTAGAGAGAGAGAGGAGACTACTACTGAGGGTAGAGAGAGAGAGAGGAGACTACTACTGAGGGTAGAGAGAGAGAGGAGACTACTACTGAGGGTAGAGAGAGAGAGAGACTACTACTGAGGGTAGAGAGAGAGAGGAGACTACTACTGAGGGTAGAGAGAGAGAGGAGACTACTACTGAGGGTAGAGAGAGAGAGGAGACTACTACTGAGGGTAGAGAGAGAGAGGAGACTACTACTGAGGGTAAAGAGAGAGAGAGAGAGGAGACTACTACTGAGGGTAAAGAGAGAGAGAGAGAGGAGACTACTACTGAGGGTAGAGAGAGAGAGGAGACTACTACTGAGGGTAACGAGAGAGAGGAGACTACTACTGAGGGTAGAGAGAGAGAGGAGACTACTACTGAGGGTAGAGAGAGAGAGGAGACTACTACTGAGGGTAGAGAGAGAGAGGAGACTACTACTGAGGGTAGAGAGAGAGAGGAGACTACTACTGAGGGTAGAGAGAGAGAGAGAGGAGACTACTACTGAGGGTAGAGAGAGAGGAGACTACTACTGAGGGTAGAGAGAGAGAGGAGACTACTACTGAGGGTAGAGAGAGAGAGGAGACTACTACTGAGGGTAGAGAGAGAGAGGAGACTACTACTGAGGGTAGAGAGAGAGAGGAGACTACTACTGAGGGTAGAGAGAGAGAGGAGACTACTACTGAGGGTAAAGAGAGAGAGAGGAGACTACTACTGAGGGTAAAGAGAGAGAGGAGACTACTACTGAGGGTAAAGAGAGAGAGGAGACTACTACTGAGGGTAAAGAGAGAGAGGAGACTACTACTGAGGGTAAAGAGAGAGAGGAGACTACTACTGAGGGTAACGAGAGAGAGGAGACTACTACTGAGGGTAGAGAGAGAGAGGAGGCTACTACTGAGGGTAGAGAGAGAGAGGAGACTACTACTGAGGGTAGAGAGAGAGAGGAGACTACTACTGAGGGTAGAGAGAGAGAGGAGACTACTACTGAGGGTAGAGAGAGAGAGGAGACTACTACTGAGGGTAGAGAGAGAGAGAGAGAGGAGACTACTACTGAGGGTAGAGAGAGAGAAGACTACTACTGAGGGTAGAGAGAGAGAGGAGACTACTACTGAGGGTAACGAGAGAGAGGAGACTACTACTGAGGGTAGAGAGAGAGAGGAGACTACTACTGAGGGTAGAGAGAGAGAGGAGACTACTACTGAGGGTAGAGAGAGAGAGGAGACTACTACTGAGGGTAGAGAGAGAGAGGAGACTACTACTGAGGGTAGAGAGAGAGAGGAGACTACTACTGAGGGTAGAGAGAGAGGAGACTACTACTGAGGGTAGAGAGAGAGAGGAGACTACTACTGAGGGTAGAGAGAGAGAGGAGACTACTACTGAGGGTAGAGAGAGAGAGGAGACTACTACTGAGGGTAGAGAGAGAGAGGAGACTACTACTGAGGGTAGAGAGAGAGAGAGAGGAGACTACTACTGAGGGTAGAGAGAGAGGAGACTACTACTGAGGGTAGAGAGAGAGAGGAGACTACTACTGAGGGTAGAGAGAGAGAGGAGACTACTACTGAGGGTAGAGAGAGAGGAGACTACTACTGAGGGTAGAGAGAGAGAGGAGACTACTACTGAGGGTAGAGAGAGAGAGGAGACTACTACTGAGGGTAGAGAGAGAGAGGAGACTACTACTGAGGGTAGAGAGAGAGAGGAGACTACTACTGAGGGTAGAGAGAGAGAGAGGAGACTACTACTGAGGGTAGAGAGAGAGAGGAGACTACTACTGAGGGTAGAGAGAGAGAGGAGACTACTACTGAGGGTAGAGAGAGAGAGGAGACTACTACTGAGGGTAGAGAGAGAGAGGAGACTACTACTGAGGGTAGAGAGAGAGAGGAGACTACTACTGAGGGTAGAGAGAGAGAGGAGACTACTACTGAGGGTAGAGAGAGAGAGGAGACTACTACTGAGGGTAGAGAGAGAGAGGAGACTACTACTGAGGGTAGAGAGAGAGAGGAGACTACTACTGAGGGTAGAGAGAGAGAGGAGACTACTACTGAGGGTAGAGAGAGAGAGGAGACTACTACTGAGGGTAGAGAGAGAGAGGAGACTACTACTGAGGGTAGAGAGAGAGAGGAGACTACTACTGAGGGTAGAGAGAGAGAGGAGACTACTACTGAGGGTAGAGAGAGAGAGGAGACTACTACTGAGGGTAGAGAGAGAGAGGAGACTACTACTGAGGGTAGAGAGAGAGAGGAGACTACTACTGAGGGTAGAGAGAGAGAGGAGACTACTACTGAGGGTAGAGAGAGAGAGGAGACTACTACTGAGGGGGGAGAGAGAGAGAGAGGAGACTACTACTGAGGGTAGAGAGAGAGAGATTGAGGAGACTACTACTGAGGGTAGAGAGAGGAGACTACTACTGAGGGTAGAGAGAGAGAGGAGACTACTACTGAGGGTAGAGAGAGAGAGAGAGGAGACTACTACTGAGGGTAGAGAGAGGAGACTACTACTGAGGGTAGAGAGAGAGAGGAGACTACTACTGAGGGTAGAGAGAGAGAGGAGACTACTACTGAGGGTAGAGAGAGGAGACTACTACTGAGGGTAGAGAGAGAGAGAGAGGAGACTACTACTGAGGGTAGAGAGAGAGAGGAGACTACTACTGAGGGTAGAGAGAGAGAGGAGACTACTACTGAGGGTAGAGAGAGAGAGAGGAGACTACTACTGAGGGTAGAGAGAGAGAGAGAGGAGACTACTACTGAGGGTAGAGAGAGAGAGGAGACTACTACTGAGGGTAGAGAGAGAGGGAGAGAGGAGACTACTACTGAGGGTAGAGAGAGAGAGAGGAGACTACTACTGAGGGTAGAGAGAGAGAGAAGAGACTACTACTGAGGGTAGAGAGAGAGAGAGAGGAGACTACTACTGAGGGTAGAGAGAGAGAGGAGACTACTACTGAGGGTAGAGAGAGAGAGGAGACTACTACTGAGGGTAGAGAGAGAGAGAGGAGACTACTACTGAGGGTAGAGAGAGAGAGGAGACTACTACTGAGGGTAGAGAGAGAGAGAGAGGAGACTACTACTGAGGGTAGAGAGAGAGAGAGAGGAGACTACTACTGAGGGTAGAGAGAGAGAGAGAGGAGACTACTACTGAGGGTAGAGAGAGAGAGGAGACTACTACTGAGGGTAGAGAGAGAGAGGAGACTACTACTGAGGGTAGAGAGAGAGAGGAGACTACTACTGAGGGTGAGAGAGAGAGAGAGGAGACTACTACTGAGGGTAGAGAGAGGAGACTACTACTGAGGGTAGAGAGAGAGAGAGGAGACTACTACTGAGGGTAGAGAGAGAGAGAGGAGACTACTACTGAGGGTAGAGAGAGAGAGAGAGGAGACTACTACTGAGGGTAGAGAGAGAGAGAGGAGACTACTACTGAGGGTAGAGAGAGAGAGGAGACTACTACTGAGGGTAGAGAGAGAGAGAGGAGACTACTACTGAGGGTAGAGAGAGAGAGGAGACTACTACTGAGGGTAGAGAGAGAGAGGAGACTACTACTGAGGGTAGAGAGAGAGAGGAGACTACTACTGAGGGTAGAGAGAGAGAGGAGACTACTACTGAGGGTAGAGAGAGAGAGGAGACTACTACTGAGGGTAGAGAGAGAGAGGAGACTACTACTGAGGGTAGAGAGAGAGAGGAGACTACTACTGAGGGTAGAGAGAGAGAGGAGACTACTACTGAGGGTAAAGAGAGAGAGAGAGAGGAGACTACTACTGAGGGTAAAGAGAGAGAGAGAGAGGAGACTACTACTGAGGGTAGAGAGAGAGAGGAGACTACTACTGAGGGTAACGAGAGAGAGGAGACTACTACTGAGGGTAGAGAGAGAGAGGAGACTACTACTGAGGGTAGAGAGAGAGAGGAGACTACTACTGAGGGTAGAGAGAGAGAGGAGACTACTACTGAGGGTAGAGAGAGAGAGGAGACTACTACTGAGGGTAGAGAGAGAGAGAGAGGAGACTACTACTGAGGGTAGAGAGAGAGGAGACTACTACTGAGGGTAGAGAGAGAGAGGAGACTACTACTGAGGGTAGAGAGAGAGAGGAGACTACTACTGAGGGTAGAGAGAGAGAGGAGACTACTACTGAGGGTAGAGAGAGAGAGGAGACTACTACTGAGGGTAGAGAGAGAGAGGAGACTACTACTGAGGGTAAAGAGAGAGAGAGGAGACTACTACTGAGGGTAAAGAGAGAGAGGAGACTACTACTGAGGGTAAAGAGAGAGAGGAGACTACTACTGAGGGTAAAGAGAGAGAGGAGACTACTACTGAGGGTAAAGAGAGAGAGGAGACTACTACTGAGGGTAACGAGAGAGAGGAGACTACTACTGAGGGTAGAGAGAGAGAGGAGGCTACTACTGAGGGTAGAGAGAGAGAGGAGACTACTACTGAGGGTAGAGAGAGAGAGGAGACTACTACTGAGGGTAGAGAGAGAGAGGAGACTACTACTGAGGGTAGAGAGAGAGAGGAGACTACTACTGAGGGTGAGAGAGAGAGAGAGAGAGAGGAGACTACTACTGAGGGTAGAGAGAGAGAAGACTACTACTGAGGGTAGAGAGAGAGAGGAGACTACTACTGAGGGTAACGAGAGAGAGGAGACTACTACTGAGGGTAGAGAGAGAGAGGAGACTACTACTGAGGGTAGAGAGAGAGAGGAGACTACTACTGAGGGTAGAGAGAGAGAGGAGACTACTACTGAGGGTAGAGAGAGAGAGGAGACTACTACTGAGGGTAGAGAGAGAGAGGAGACTACTACTGAGGGTAGAGAGAGAGAGGAGACTACTACTGAGGGTAGAGAGAGAGAGGAGACTACTACTGAGGGTAGAGAGAGAGAGGAGACTACTACTGAGGGTAGAGAGAGAGAGGAGACTACTACTGAGGGTAGAGAGAGAGAGGAGACTACTACTGAGGGTAGAGAGAGAGAGAGAGGAGACTACTACTGAGGGTAGAGAGAGAGGAGACTACTACTGAGGGTAGAGAGAGAGAGGAGACTACTACTGAGGGTAGAGAGAGAGAGGAGACTACTACTGAGGGTAGAGAGAGAGAGGAGACTACTACTGAGGGTAAAGAGAGAGAGAGGAGACTACTACTGAGGGTAGAGAGAGAGAGAGGAGACTACTACTGAGGGTAGAGAGAGAGAGAAGAGACTACTACTGAGGGTAGAGAGAGAGAGAGAGGAGACTACTACTGAGGGTAGAGAGAGAGAGGAGACTACTACTGAGGGTAGAGAGAGAGAGGAGACTACTACTGAGGGTAGAGAGAGAGAGAGGAGACTACTACTGAGGGTAGAGAGAGAGAGGAGACTACTACTGAGGGTAGAGAGAGAGAGAGAGGAGACTACTACTGAGGGTAGAGAGAGAGAGAGAGGAGACTACTACTGAGGGTAGAGAGAGAGAGAGAGGAGACTACTACTGAGGGTAGAGAGAGAGAGGAGACTACTACTGAGGGTAGAGAGAGAGAGGAGACTACTACTGAGGGTAGAGAGAGAGAGAGAGGAGACTACTACTGAGGGTAGAGAGAGGAGACTACTACTGAGGGTAGAGAGAGAGAGAGAGGAGACTACTACTGAGGGTAGAGAGAGAGAGAGGAGACTACTACTGAGGGTAGAGAGAGAGAGAGAGGAGACTACTACTGAGGGTAGAGAGAGAGAGAGAGGAGACTACTACTGAGGGTAGAGAGAGAGAGGAGACTACTACTGAGGGTAGAGAGAGAGAGAGGAGACTACTACTGAGGGTAGAGAGAGAGAGGAGACTACTACTGAGGGTAGAGAGAGAGAAGGAGAACGAGAGAGAGAGAGAGATGCTCAACATGACATGCTCAACATGAGCTCCTGATATATTTGATTTTTTTTGGGTTTTTAGAATGAGATAAACACTCTAATCGAAGAAGAATTCCAGACAAGAAGTAATGAACAACAACTCTATTCATTCAGAATAGAAAAAAAAAAAAAAACTTTGCGCCTCAAGTTAAGAAGTTTTGAGTCTAGCTAGCTACACATCAAAGACCTAGCCAGCAGACTAACAAGCTAGCCAGAAGAAACGAGCTAGAACAAACCTAGCAAGGGCAGTTAATACAACTACATCAAACGACCAAACTGAGTGAGTAAACCAAAAAGGAGCACGGACTAACTGTAAACATATCTTCAGTCTTTTGTGTGAGGATTTTTCACTCTTTTTGCTGTTTTTTGAACTAAAGTAGCGCGAACAGCAGACAAACAAATCGGTTGCCATGGCAACGGGGCAGCAGAACAGCGCAGCAGTAGCGGTAGTAGCAGAGCGCACAGACACCATGTCCCCACTCCCCCTCAGCGCAGAATCCATTCTCTACCCAAAAAAGGCCAAAAATGACACAATGAGGAAAACTTTTAAACAGAAACTACTAGAGGAGAGGCCAGAAACCCTTTTTGCAGACCTCTACAAAAACGGTGATTTTTGGCCCTCACTGACCAGCCAAATGCATGGCGCTCAGCAGTCTGCTCTCACTACCCATGCATAAAGAAAGAGGGAATCTGTAATGGGTGGAAGCTGAAAATCAAAGAGACAGACGACCCTGACAGCACCATGATAACAATCAACCTCTACAAGACTGGAACTGTCATGGTGCAAGGTAACATTAGGCTGTTTGAAACAGACTTTCAGACCATTAAGGAGAGAGCGGAGAGAGAAAAGGACACCACCAGTGACATGCCCTCCCACAAGAGAAACTCCACCAGCACCACCCTCACCCCTACCCTCCCCACCCAAACAAGCACATCCAGCACCTCTCTTCCCACCATAGTGGAGGACACGCCCCAGGAGGAGAGCGACCCCCTCAGTGCAGAGCAGGCTCAGGCCCTCCTCACCACCATGGCTGCCATGAGGGATGAGTTCACCAAACTGGAGGGGGAGGTGGTCCTGCTCAGGGAGAGCGTGAGCAAACAGCAACCAGACAACCACACCTTAGAGGAGCTCCTAACCAAGGTGAGGACAGAGCAGGACAGCAGCCTTGCAACACAGCTGAAAGAGGTTCAGCAAGAGAGAGACGGACTCAAGAGAGAGCTGGCTGATCTAACAAAGGAGGTGAGAGAGCTCCAAAAAGACAGGCAGAGCAGCAATAAGGAGCTGACCGCACTAAGAGAGGAGCTGCAGGAGAGAAAGAGAGCAGAGGACAGGCTGCAGGAGCAGATAGATCACCACCCTATGACCTGCCCTCACACAGCAGAGGAACCCAGCTCAACCAGCCAGACTTCCCCAGCCCTGGCTGCTGCATCCCTCCTCCCCAACCCACAGAACAGCCTCCCACTGACAGTGGCACCGACACAGACCAGCCACACCCCAGCTCCAACACCCACCAGCCCCCCCTCTGCCCCCCCCAGTCCAGAAGAAACACTGGCTGACATCGTCCTGTTAATGGACTCAAATGGGAAGTATGTTCAGGAGAAGAAACTTTTCCCTAGACACAAAACGAGAAAGGTGTGGTGCCCAACAACGCAGAGTGCCATGGAGCTGCTTGATAAGAACCATCTCGGGTCGCCAAGCCACATAATCATACACACTGGAAGCAACGACCTGCGTGCTCAGCAGGAGAGGGTGGCCACTTCACTACGGGGAGTGATTGAGAAGGCCTCCGCAATCTTCCCCAACACAAGAATCATAGTGTCAACCCTTCTACAGAGGAGGGACTTCCACCCTGCCACAATCCAAAGAATAAACGCCAGCCTATCCCGGGACTGTGCCCTGCGACCCAATGTACACCTGGCCCACCATCCCACCCTCGATCTGGACTGTCTCTATGACCATGTTCACCTGTACAGGGAGACAGTCCCCATCCTTGCCAAGACTCTCAAGGACGTCGCTTTAAACCGCAGCCCGACCTCTCCACCCAGGAACAGCAGAGCAATCTCCACCCTGCCGAGATCACCGAGACAACATCCCGGACCAGCACCCTGGACCCCCCAGCCACGACCACAGCACCACCAACCTCAATGCCCACCACAGCCAGCGCAGCACAGACCACCCCAGCCCAGCTTCAGAGCCACCCAGACGAGGCCTCCCACCCCCCTGCCCCCCACCGCAGACCCACACCTGGAGGAGCCACAGCCCAGCAGGCAGAGCTACGCACAGGCTGTGAGAGGAGCAACTGGCCCAGCCCCCACCAACCAAATGAGTGACATCAAACAAATGCTGAGTCTACTATGCTCACATGTGATGGGCCGAGGGTCATGGTAAGATGAGCACATGAACTCCACCATTCTCACACTACATCCACCCAAGTGGCATGACACAAATTCTATCTTAAATTATAAACAAATCACATTTGCAAAATAAGAGTTTACTTTAATTGAAAAGTCCTATTTTAATGGTTCTTCTTGGATTGTGAGTGTTTGTCTCATTTTGAAAGGTAAAGAAAATAAAATAAAAAAAGTGATGAAGTCTTTTTACGTTGCATGTTGGAATTTACAAGGATTGAAGTCCTCTGCTTTTGGGCTAAAGAGCAGAAACCCAGACTTCCTGAAAGAAATTGATGATGTTGATATTGTAGTACTACAGGAAACATGGTGCAGAGGTGATGTTTCCACTGGCTGTCCACTAGGTTATAGGGAGATAATCATACCATCCACTAAATTAAAAGGAATCAAACAGGGCAGAGACTCAGGGGGAATGCTAATATGGTATAAATCTGAACTAATTAATTCAATCGAATTGATCAAAACAGGAGAATTCTTTATCTGGTTAAAAATAAACAAGGAGGCTATCTTGACAGATAAAAACGTCTTCCTCTGTGCCACATACATTCCCCCCTCAGAGTCACCCTACTTCAATGAAGAGAGTTTCTCCATTCTAGAGGGGGAGATTAGTCACTTTCAGGCCCAAGGCAACGTACTGGTCTGTGGAGACCTGAATGCTAGAACAGCAGAAGAACAAGACACTATTAACAGTCATGGGGATAAACACCTACCAGGAAGCAACAACCTTTCCCTCCCCACATACCCCCACAGAAACAACTATGACAAAGTGAAAAACAAAAACGGAGTACAGCTCCTGAGGCTCTGTCGAACACTGGGTCTGTACATAGTCAATGGCAGGCTGAGAGGAGACTCTTTTGGTAGGTACACCTACAGCTCATCTCTTGGCAGCAGCACTGTAGACTACTTCCTCACCGACCTAAACCCAGAGTCTCTCAGAGCCTTCACAGTCAGCCCACTAACACCTCTCTCAGACCACAGTAAAATCACAGTGTATCTGAGAAGAGCAGAACCCAACCATGAAGCATCACGGCCCAATAAATTACATGGTACTAAACAAGCCTATAGATGGAGTGCAAACAGTACAGACATCTACCAAAAAGCAATTAGTAGCCAAAAAATACAATCTCTCCTGGACAACTTTTTAGCCTTAACGTTCTCCTTCAGCAATGAAGGTGTAAATTTGGCCGTTAGGAACATCAACTTTATATTTTACAAATTAGCCTCCTTGGCTAATCTAAAGAAGCATAAGAGCAAACCAAAAATAACAGATAATGAAAAATGGTTTGATAATGATTGCAAAAATCTAAGAAAGTCATTGAGAAATATATCTAATCAAAAACACAGAGAACCAGACAACAAAAATATACGCCTTCAATATGGGGAAACACTGAAGCAATACAAACGCACCCTAAGAACAAAAAAGGAACAGCACATTAGAAATCAGCTGGATGGAATTGAGGAATCCATAGAATCAAACCACTTCTGGGAGAATTGGAATAAATTAAACAAACCTCATCATGAGGAATTGGCTATCCAAAATGGGGATATGTGGAGAAATCACTTTGCAAACCTCTACAGCAATATAACAAAGAGCCCAGAACAAAAATATATACAAGAAAAATTACAAATCCTTGAATTAGCAGTCAAAGACTATCAGAATCCTGTGGATACCCCAATTACAGAAGAAGAATTATTGGAAAAACTATGCAATCTCCAACCCAAAAAGGCCTGTGGTGCTGATGGTATTTTAAATGAAATGATCAAATATACAGACCACAAATTCAAATTGGCTATACTCAAACTCTTCAACATTATCCTCACTGCAGGTATTTTCCCCGATATTTGGAACCAGGGATTGATCACACCAATCTATAAAAATGGAGACAAATTTGACCCAAATAATTACAGAGGAATTTGCGTTAACAGCAACTTGGGGAAAATTCTCTGCAGTATTATAAATAGCAGACTACATCATTTCCTTGACGAACACAACGTCCTGAGCAGAAGCCAGATTGGATTTCTAAAAAATTATCGTACAACAGACCACATTTACACCCTCCACACTCTAATTGATAAACAAGTTAACCAAAACAAAGGCAAAATCTACTCGTGTTTTGTAGATTTCAAGAAAGCATTTGATTCAA
Source organism: Salvelinus alpinus (assembly GCF_045679555.1). Lineage (NCBI taxonomy): Eukaryota > Metazoa > Chordata > Actinopteri > Salmoniformes > Salmonidae > Salvelinus > Salvelinus alpinus. The sequence continues at coordinate 16,982 of NW_027256027.1, forward strand.
TTTGGCACGAAGGTCTTTTTTATAAACTAATAGAAAGTGGTATTGGAGGGAAAACATATGATTTTATTAAATCAATGTACACTAAAAACAAATGTGCGGTTAAAATTGGCAACAAGCAAACAGACTTCTTCTCTCAGGGGCGTGGAGTGAAACAGGGCTGCCCAATAAGTCCAACATTATTTAACATCTACATTAATGAATTGGCAAAAATATTAGAAGAATCGGCAGCACCTGGTATCACCCTACACAACACTGAAATCAAGTGTCTGCTGTACGCAGATGACCTGGTGCTGCTGTCTCCCACTAAAGAGGGGTTACAGCAGCACCTAGATCGTCTTCACAGGTTCTGTCAGACCTGGGCTCTGACCGTTAACCTAAAAAAAACAAATATAATGATATTCCAAAAAAGGTCGGGAAATAAGGATGACAAATATAAATTCTATTTGGACACAGTTCTATTAGAACACACCAAAAACTACACATATCTAGGACTAAATATCAGCAACACAGGTAGCTTTCACATGGCTGTGAATGAGCTGAGAGACAAAGCAAGAAGAGCATTCTATGCCATTAAAAGGAACATCAAAATTGAAATTCCAATTAGAATCTGGCTCAAAATTTTTCAATCAGTTATAGAACCAATTGCTCTATATGGTAGTGAAGTATGGGGTCCACTCTCTAATAATGAATTTACCAAATGGGACAAACATCCAATTGAAATATTGCATGCAGAGTTTTGCAAGACTGTTTTGCAAGTACAAAGAAAAACTCCAAATAACGCATGTAGGGCAGAATTGGGCCAATACCCCCTCCTCATTCGAATAGAAAAAAGAGCCATCAAATTTTACAACCATCTAAAAACAAGTGACCCCAAAACATTCCATCACACAGCTCTACAATGTCAAGAGATGAAACCAGAGAAGAGTCCCCTCAGCCAGCTAGTTCTGAGGCTCAGTTCACCAACCCAAACCAACCCCATAGAGCCTCGGGACAGCCCTCAGAAAATCTGGCCCAACCAAATCATCACAAAACAAAAAGAAAAATATATAACCTATTGGAAAGACACCACAAAAAATCAAAGTAAACTTCAATGCTATTTGTCTCTAAACAGACAGTACATGGTGGCAGACTATCTGACCACTGTGACTGATAGAAAACTGAGGAAAACATTGACTAGGTACAGACTCAGTGAGCACAGTCTGGCTATAGAGACCGGTCGTCACAGACAAACCTGGCTGCCCAGAGAGGACAGGCTGTGCTCACTCTGCTCCAGGGGAGAGGTAGAGACAGAAGTGCATTTCCTACTACACTGTGACAAATACTCAGACCTAAGAGCATATTTCTTTCCCAAAATTATAATTCAATACAAAGAATTTGAAACTATAAAAGATGAAGAAAAAATCAAATATTTATTGGGTGAAAAGCCAAAATGTGCAGTTTTGGCAGCCAAATATGTGTCCTCCTGCCACAACCTGAGGGACAGCCAGTGAAAAATGCAAAGTAATGTTGATAATATTTCCCATTTAGCTTAGTTTTGTTTTGTCTTTCATACCAGGTCATATGTCTTCTCCAGTCATGTTGACACTGGTCTACTACTGTTGCTTTAATGTATTGTTGTTCTGATTAATATTGTTGTTGTAGTTGCTGTTAATGGTAATCCCATGTCCACTACTACTATTATTATTGCTGTTGGTTCCACCATTTATTTATATATAAATATATATATATTTTGTATATATATACATATATATATTAGATTTTTATTTTTCGATATGTATACTTTGACAATGTAAGTAATAATGAACTTGCCATGTCAATAAAGTCAATTGAATTGAAAAAAAAATTGAGAGGAGACTACTACTGAGGGTAGAGAGAGAGGAGACTACTACTGAGGGTAGAGAGAGAGAGGAGACTACTACTGAGGGTAGAGAGAGAGAGGAGACTACTACTGAGGGTAGAGAGAGAGAGGAGACTACTACTGAGGGTAGAGAGAGAGAGGAGACTACTACTGAGGGGAGAGAGAGAGAGGAGACTACTACTGAGGGTAGAGAGAGAGAGGAGACTACTACTGAGGGTAGAGAGAGAGAGGAGACTACTACTGAGGGTAGAGAGAGAGAGGAGACTACTACTGAGGGTAGAGAGAGAGAGGAGACTACTACTGAGGGTAGAGAGAGAGAGGAGACTACTACTGAGGGTAGAGAGAGAGAGGAGACTACTACTGAGGGTAGAGAGAGAGAGGAGACTACTACTGAGGGTAGAGAGAGAGAGGAGACTACTACTGAGGGTAGAGAGAGAGAGGAGACTACTACTGAGGGTAGAGAGAGAGAGGAGACTACTACTGAGGGTAGAGAGAGAGAGGAGACTACTACTGAGGGTAGAGAGAGAGAGGAGACTACTACTGAGGGTAGAGAGAGAGAGGAGACTACTACTGAGGGTAGAGAGAGAGAGGAGACTACTACTGAGGGTAGAGAGAGAGAGGAGACTACTACTGAGGGTAGAGAGAGAGAGGAGACTACTACTGAGGGTAGAGAGAGAGAGGAGACTACTACTGAGGGTAGAGAGAGAGAGGAGACTACTACTGAGGGGGGAGAGAGAGGAGACTACTACTGAGGGTAAAGAGAGAGGAGACTACTACTGAGGGTGAGAGAGAGAGAGGAGACTACTACTGAGGGTAGAGAGAGAGAGGAGACTACTACTGAGGGTAGAGAGAGAGAGGAGACTACTACTGAGGGTAGAGAGAGAGAGAGAGAGAGAGAGAGAGGAGACTACTACTGAGGGTAGAGAGAGAGAGGAGACTACTACTGAGGGTAGAGAGAGAGAGAGAGAGAGGAGACTACTACTGAGGGTAGAGAGAGAGAGAGGAGACTACTACTGAGGGTTTAGAGAGAGAGGAGACTACTACTGAGGGTAGAGAGAGAGAGAGAGGAGACTACTATTGAGGGTAGAGAGAGAGAGGAGACTACTACTGAGGGTAGAGAGAGAGAGGAGACTACTACTGAGGGTAGAGAGAGAGAGGAGACTACTACTGAGGGTAGAGAGAGAGAGGAGACTACTACTGAGGGTAGAGAGAGAGAGGAGACTACTACTGAGGGTAGAGAGAGAGAGGAGACTACTACTGAGGGTAGAGAGAGAGAGGAGACTACTACTGAGGGTAGAGAGAGAGAGGAGACTACTACTGAGGGTAGAGAGAGAGAGGAGACTACTACTGAGGGTAGAGAGAGAGAGGAGACTACTACTGAGGGTAGAGAGAGAGAGAGGAGACTACTACTGAGGGTAGAGAGAGAGAGGAGACTACTACTGAGGGTAGAGAGAGATGTAACTCCTAATGTCTTCATCTCTACAGAAGCTGCCAACCAGGACCTGGACCAGTCTGCCAAGAGGCCCAAGAGAGGTATTACCCCATCTTACACACCTCCTGCTAACCTCTGACAGGGTTGAGCACCACAAACAGCTGATCCTGTGTGTGTGTGTGTGTGTGTGTGTGTGTGTGTGTAGGTCAGAGGAAACCCTCCACAGCCAAAGGAGCCAAGAAGTCCAGCAGATCGGCAGAGTCCTCCGAGGAGAGGTGAGAGGAGGGGAGGGGAGGGGTGTGTGTTGAGGGTGTGTGTGTGTGTGTTGAGGGTGTGTGTGTGTGTGTTGAGGGGGTGTGTGTGTGTTGAGGGGGTGTGTGTGTGTTGAGGGGGTGTGTGTGTGTTGAGGGGGTGTGTGTGTGTTGAGGGGGTGTGTGTGTGTTGAGGGGGTGTGTGTGTGTTGAGGGGGGGAGTGTGTGTTGGGGGTGTGTGTGTGTGTGTTGAGGAGGGGAGTGTGTGTGTTGAGGGGGTGTGTGTGTGTTGAGGGGGTGTGTGTGTGTTGAGGGGGTGTGTGTGAACATTGTACCATGAAGTAGTATTGTATTAGTATCTTAATCGTCCCTGAATGTTGAAATGGATCCGTTCTGTACATCACCTTTAACTTCTTCTACTCTCTCTCCGTCTCCCTCCTCCTCCTCTCCGTCTCCCTCCTCCTCCTCTCCGTCTCCCTCCCCCTCCTCTCCGTCTCCCTCCTCCTTCTCCCCCTCCTCTCCGTCTCCCTCCTCCTCCTCTCCGTCCTCCTCTCCGTCTCCCTCCTCCTCTCCGTCTCCCTCCTCCTCCTCTCCGTCCCCCTCCTCCTCTCCGTCCCCCTCCTCCTCTCCGTCTCCCCCCTCCTCCTCTCCGTCTCCCCCCTCCTCCTCTCCGTCTCCCCCATCCTCCTCTCCGTCTCCCTCCTCCTCCGCTCCGTCTCCCTCCTCCTCCTCCTCTCCGTCTCCCTCCTCCTCTCCGTCTCCCTCCTCCTCTCCGTCTCCCTCCTCCTCTCCGTCTCCCTCCTCCTCCTCCTCTCCGTCTCCCTCCTCCTCCCCCTCCTCCTCTCCGTCTCCCTCCTCCTCTCCGTCTCCCTCCTCCTCTCCGTCTCCCTCCTCCTCCTCCTCTCCGTCTCCCTCCTCCTCTCCGTCTCCCTCCTCCTCCCCCTCCTCCTCTCCGTCTCCCTCCTCCACCTCCTCTCCGTCTCCCTCCTCCTCTCCGTCTCCCTCCTCCTCCTCTCCGTCTCCCTCCCCCTCCTCTCCGTCTCCCTCCCCCTCCTCTCCGTCTCCCTCCTCCTCTCCGTCTCCCTTCTCCGTCTCCCTCCTCCCTCGTCTCCCTCCTCCCCCTCCTCCTCTCCGTCTCCCTCCTCCTCTCCGTCTCCCTCCTCCTCTCCGTCTCCCTCCTATCCGTCTCCCTCCTCCTCCTCTCCGTCTCCCTCCTCCTCCTCTCCGTCTTCCCCCTCCTCCTCTCCGTCTCCCTCCTCCTCTCCGTCTCCCTCCTCCTCCTCTCCGTCTCCCTCCTCCTCTCCGTCTCCCCCCTCCTCTCCGTCTCCCCCCTCCTCTCCGTCTCCCTCCTCCTCTCCCTCTCCCTCCTCCTCTCCCTCCTCCTCTCCCTCCGCCTCCTCTCCGTCTCCCTCCCCCTCCTCCTCTCCGTCTCCCTCTATAGTGATGGGGAGAATGTTCCAGACTCGGTACCGGTAACCCGTTCATCCCGCCGGGCCAAGACGGCAGCTTTGGACAAAACCAGACTGGACCTCAGTGCCCTCATCAACCAGGAGGCTAACACCTCGTAGAGTCCCAGGTCGGATAGGGTAGAGAGGTCAGAGGTCAGGATGTGTGTAGCTGCCTAGTGGAATCACTAATGTATCAGAGTAGTGGACATGTCTCTAACCCTGTTGATCTACAAAGGAATGTCTATGATCAACCTGAATTAAAAATGTATTTTTATTGGATTAAATAAAACTATTAACCTTCCTCCTGCCTGTGGTGTCTCTCTGCTGTAATTCACCCTTAGTTATTGAACCTGTATTCCTCATTGAGGTCAGGAGAACTCTGTATTCCTCCAGGAAGTCCCACTGAGGTCAGGAGAACTCTGTATTCCTCCAGGAAGTCCCATTGAGGTCAGAACTCTAGTCCTCCAGGAAGTCCCATTGAGGTCAGAACTCTAGTCCTCCAGGAAGTCCCATTGAGGTCAGGGTAACTCTGTATTCCACCAGGAAGTCCCATTGAGGTCAGGAGAACTCTGTATTCCTCCAGGAAGTCCCATTGAGGTCAGGGTAACTCTGTATTCCTCCAGGAAGTCCCATTGAGGTCAGGAGAACTCTGTATTCCTCCAGGAAGTCCCATTGAGGTCAGGAGAGCTCTGTATTCCTCCAGGAAGTCCCATTGAGGTCAGGAGAACTCTGTATTCCTCCAGGAAGTCCCATTGAGGTCAGGGTAACTCTGTATTCCTCCAGGAAGTCCCATTGAGGTCAGGAGAACTCTGTATTACTCCAGGAAGTCACATTGAGGTCAGGAGAGCTCTGTATTCCTCCAGGAAGTCCCATTGAGGTCAGGAGAGCTCTGTATTCCTCCAGGAAGTCCCATTGAGGTCAGGAGAACTCTGTATTCCTCCAGGAAGTCCCATTGAGGTCAGGAGAACTCTGTATTCCTCCAGGAAGTCCCATTGAGGTCAGGAGAGCTCTGTATTCCACCAGGAAGTCCCATTGAGGTCAGGAGAACTCTGTATTCCTCCAGGAAGTCCCATTGAGGTCAGGAGAACTGTATTCCTCCAGGAAGTCCCATTGAGGTCAGGAGAACTCTGTATTCCTCCAGGAAGTCCCACTGAGGTCAGGAGAACTCTGTATTCCTCCAGGAAGTCCCATTGAGGTCAGGAGAACTCTGTATTCCTCCAGGAAGTCCCATTGAGGTCAGGAGAACTCTGTATTCCTCCAGGAAGTCCCATTGAGGTCAGGAGAACTCTGTATTCCTCCAGGAAGTCCCATTGAGGTCAGGAGAGCTCTGTATTCCTCCAGGAAGTCCCATTGAGGTCAGAACTCTAGTCCTCCAGGAAGTCCCATTGAGGTCAGAACTCTAGTCCTCCAGGAAGTCCCATTGAGGTCAGAACTCTAGTCCTCCAGGAAGTCCCATTGAGGTCAGGAGAACTCTGTATTCCTCCAGGAAGTCCCATTGAGGTCAGGAGAGCTCTGTATTCCTCCAGGAAGTCCCATTGAGGTCAGAACTCTAGTCCTCCAGGAAGTCCCATTGAGGTCAGAACTCTAGTCCTCCAGGAAGTCCCATTGAGGTCAGAACTCTAGTCCTCCAGGAAGTCCCATTGAGGTCAGGAGAACTCTGTATTCCTCCAGGAAGTCCCATTGAGGTCAGAACTCTAGTCCTCCAGGAAGTCCCATTGAGGTCAGAACTCTAGTCCTCCAGGAAGTCCCATTGAGGTCAGGAGAGCTCTGTATTCCTCCAGGAAGTCCCATTGAGGTCAGAACTCTAGTCCTCCAGGAAGTCCCATTGAGGTCAGGAGAGCTCTGTATTCCTCCAGGAAGTCCCATTGAGGTCAGGAGAGCTCTGTATTCCTCCAGGAAGTCCCATTGAGGTCAGGATAACTCTGTATTCCTCCAGGAAGTCCCATTGAGGTCAGGATAACTCTGTATTCCTCCAGGAAGTCCCATTGAGGTCAGGAGAGCTCTGTATTCCATAAAACTATTAACCTTCCTCCTGCCTGTGGTGTCTCTCTGCTGTAATTCACCCTTAGTTATTGAACCTGTATTCCTCATTGAGGTCAGGAGAACTCTGTATTCCTCCAGGAAGTCCCATTGAGGTCAGGAGAACTCTGTATTCCTCCAGGAAGTCCCATTGAGGTCAGAACTCTAGTCCTCCAGGAAGTCCCATTGAGGTCAGAACTCTAGTCCTCCAGGAAGTCCCATTGAGGTCAGGGTAACTCTGTATTCCACCAGGAAGTCCCATTGAGGTCAGGAGAACTCTGTATTCCTCCAGGAAGTCCCATTGAGGTCAGGGTAACTCTGTATTCCTCCAGGAAGTCCCATTGAGGTCAGGAGAACTCTGTATTCCTCCAGGAAGTCCCATTGAGGTCAGGAGAGCTCTGTATTCCTCCAGGAAGTCCCATTGAGGTCAGGAGAACTCTGTATTCCTCCAGGAAGTCCCATTGAGGTCAGGGTAACTCTGTATTCCTCCAGGAAGTCCCATTGAGGTCAGGAGAACTCTGTATTACTCCAGGAAGTCACATTGAGGTCAGGAGAGCTCTGTATTCCTCCAGGAAGTCCCATTGAGGTCAGGATAACTCTGTATTCCTCCAGGAAGTCCCATTGAGGTCAGGATAACTCTGTATTCCTCCAGGAAGTCCCATTGAGGTCAGGAGAGCTCTGTATTCCATAAAACTATTAACCTTCCTCCTGCCTGTGGTGTCTCTCTGCTGTAATTCACCCTTAGTTATTGAACCTGTATTCCTCATTGAGGTCAGGAGAACTCTGTATTCCTCCAGGAAGTCCCATTGAGGTCAGGAGAACTCTGTATTCCTCCAGGAAGTCCCATTGAGGTCAGAACTCTAGTCCTCCAGGAAGTCCCATTGAGGTCAGAACTCTAGTCCTCCAGGAAGTCCCATTGAGGTCAGGGTAACTCTGTATTCCACCAGGAAGTCCCATTGAGGTCAGGAGAACTCTGTATTCCTCCAGGAAGTCCCATTGAGGTCAGGGTAACTCTGTATTCCTCCAGGAAGTCCCATTGAGGTCAGGAGAACTCTGTATTCCTCCAGGAAGTCCCATTGAGGTCAGGAGAGCTCTGTATTCCTCCAGGAAGTCCCATTGAGGTCAGGAGAACTCTGTATTCCTCCAGGAAGTCCCATTGAGGTCAGGGTAACTCTGTATTCCTCCAGGAAGTCCCATTGAGGTCAGGAGAACTCTGTATTACTCCAGGAAGTCACATTGAGGTCAGGAGAGCTCTGTATTCCTCCAGGAAGTCCCATTGAGGTCAGGAGAGCTCTGTATTCCTCCAGGAAGTCCCATTGAGGTCAGGAGAACTCTGTATTCCTCCAGGAAGTCCCATTGAGGTCAGGAGAACTCTGTATTCCTCCAGGAAGTCCCATTGAGGTCAGGAGAGCTCTGTATTCCACCAGGAAGTCCCATTGAGGTCAGGAGAACTCTGTATTCCTCCAGGAAGTCCCATTGAGGTCAGGAGAACTGTATTCCTCCAGGAAGTCCCATTGAGGTCAGGAGAACTCTGTATTCCTCCAGGAAGTCCCATTGAGGTCAGGAGAACTCTGTATTCCTCCAGGAAGTCCCATTGAGGTCAGGAGAACTCTGTATTCCTCCAGGAAGTCCCATTGAGGTCAGGAGAACTCTGTATTCCTCCAGGAAGTCCCATTGAGGTCAGGAGAACTCTGTATTCCTCCAGGAAGTCCCATTGAGGTCAGGAGAGCTCTGTATTCCTCCAGGAAGTCCCATTGAGGTCAGAACTCTAGTCCTCCAGGAAGTCCCATTGAGGTCAGAACTCTAGTCCTCCAGGAAGTCCCATTGAGGTCAGAACTCTAGTCCTCCAGGAAGTCCCATTGAGGTCAGGAGAACTCTGTATTCCTCCAGGAAGTCCCATTGAGGTCAGGAGAGCTCTGTATTCCTCCAGGAAGTCCCATTGAGGGCAGAACTCTAGTCCTCCAGGAAGTCCCATTGAGGTCAGGAGAACTCTGTATTCCTCCAGGAAGTCCCATTGAGGTCAGAACTCTAGTCCTCCAGGAAGTCCCATTGAGGTCAGAACTCTAGTCCTCCAGGAAGTCCCATTGAGGTCAGGAGAGCTCTGTATTCCTCCAGGAAGTCCCATTGAGGTCAGAACTCTAGTCCTCCAGGAAGTCCCATTGAGGTCAGAACTCTAGTCCTCCAGGAAGTCCCATTGAGGTCAGGAGAGCTCTGTATTCCTCCAGGAAGTCCCATTGAGGTCAGGAGAGCTCTGTATTCCTCCAGGAAGTCCCATTGAGGTCAGGATAACTCTGTATTCCTCCAGGAAGTCCCATTGAGGTCAGGATAACTCTGTATTCCTCCAGGAAGTCCCATTGAGGTCAGGAGAGCTCTGTATTCCTCCAGGAAGTCCCATTGAGGTCAGGAGAACTCTGTATTCCTCCAGGAAGTCCCATTGAGGTCAGGGTAACTCTGTATTCCTCCAGGAAGTCCCATTGAGGTCAGGAGAACTCTGTATTCCTCCAGGAAGTCCCATTGAGGTCAGGAGAGCTCTGTATTCCTCCAGGAAGTCCCATTGAGGTCAGGAGAACTCTGTATTCCTCCAGGAAGTCCCATTGAGGTCAGGGTAACTCTGTATTCCTCCAGGAAGTCCCATTGAGGTCAGGGTAACTCTGTATTCCACCAGGAAGTCCCATTGAGGTCAGGAGAACTCTGTATTCCTCCAGGAAGTCCCATTGAGGTCAGGGTAACTCTGTATTCCTCCAGGAAGTCCCATTGAGGTCAGGAGAACTCTGTATTCCTCCAGGAAGTCACATTGAGGTCAGGAGAGCTCTGTATTCCTCCAGGAAGTCCCATTGAGGTCAGGAGAGCTCTGTATTCCTCCAGGAAGTCCCATTGAGGTCAGGAGAACTCTGTATTCCTCCAGGAAGTCCCATTGAGGTCAGGAGAACTCTGTATTCCTCCAGGAAGTCCCATTGAGGTCAGGAGAGCTCTGTATTCCTCCAGGAAGTCCCATTGAGGTCAGGATAACTCTGTATTCCTCCAGGAAGTCCCATTGAGGTCAGGGTAACTCTGTATTCCACCAGGAAGTCCCATTGAGGTCAGGAGAACTCTGTATTCCTCCAGGAAGTCCCATTGAGGTCAGGAGAGCTCTGTATTCCTCCAGGAAGTCCCATTGAGGTCAGGAGAGCTCTGTATTCCTCCAGGAAGTCCCATTGAGGTCAGGATAACTCTGTATTCCTCCAGGAAGTCCCATTGAGGTCAGGATAACTCTGTATTCCTCCAGGAAGTCCCATTGAGGTCAGGAGAACTCTGTATTCCTCCAGGAAATCCCATTGAGGTCAGGGTAACTCTGTATTCCACCAGGAAGTCCCATTGAGGTCAGGAGAACTCTGTATTCCTCCAGGAAGTCCCATTGAGGTCAGGATAACTCTGTATTCCTCCAGGAAGTCCCATTGAGGTCAGGAGAACTCTGTATTCCTCCAGGAAGTCACATTGAGGTCGGGAGAGCTCTGTATTCCTCCAGGAAGTCCCATTGAGGTCAGGAGAACTCTGTATTCCTCCAGGAAGTCCCATTGAGGTCAGGAGAGCTCTGTATTCCTCCAGGAAGTCCCATTGAGGTCAGGATAACTCTGTATTCCTCCAGGAAGTCCCATTGAGGTCAGGATAACTCTGTATTCCTCCAGGAAGTCCCATTGAGGTCAGGAGAACTGTATTCCTCCAGGAAATCCCATTGAGGTCAGGAGAACTCTGTATTCCTTCAGGAAGTCCCATTGAGGTCAGGGTAACTCTGTATTCCACCAGGAAGTCCCATTGAGGTCAGGAGAACTCTGTATTCCTCCAGGAAGTCCCATTGAGGTCAGGGTAACTCTGTATTCCTCCAGGAAGTCCCATTGAGGTCAGGAGAACTCTGTATTCCTCCAGGAAGTCACATTGAGGTCAGGAGAGCTCTGTATTCCTCCAGGAAGTCCCATTGAGGTCAGGAGAGCTCTGTATTCCTCCAGGAAGTCCCATTGAGGTCAGGAGAACTCTGTATTCCTCCAGGAAGTCCCATTGAGGTCAGGAGAACTCTGTATTCCTCCAGGAAGTCCCATTGAGGTCAGGAGAGCTCTGTATTCCTCCAGGAAGTCCCATTGAGGTCAGGATAACTCTGTATTCCTCCAGGAAGTCCCATTGAGGTCAGGGTAACTCTGTATTCCACCAGGAAGTCCCATTGAGGTCAGGAGAACTCTGTATTCCTCCAGGAAGTCCCATTGAGGTCAGGGTAACTCTGTATTCCTCCAGGAAGTCCCATTGAGGTCAGGAGAGCTCTGTATTCCTCCAGGAAGTCCCATTGAGGTCAGGATAACTCTGTATTCCTCCAGGAAGTCCAATTGAGGTCAGGATAACTCTGTATTCCTCCAGGAAGTCCCATTGAGGTCAGGAGAACTCTGTATTCCTCCAGGAAATCCCATTGAGGTCAGGAGAACTCTGTATTCCTCCAGGAAGTCCCATTGAGGTCAGGGTAACTCTGTATTCCACCAGGAAGTCCCATTGAGGTCAGGAGAACTCTGTATTCCTCCAGGAAGTCCCATTGAGGTCAGGGTAACTCTGTATTCCTCCAGGAAGTCCCATTGAGGTCAGGAGAACTCTGTATTCCTCCAGGAAGTCACATTGAGGTCAGGAGAGCTCTGTATTCCTCCAGGAAGTCCCATTGAGGTCAGGAGAGCTCTGTATTCCTCCAGGAAGTCCCATTGAGGTCAGGAGAACTCTGTATTCCTCCAGGAAGTCCCATTGAGGTCAGGAGAACTCTGTATTCCTCCAGGAAGTCCCATTGAGGTCAGGATAACTCTGTATTCCTCCAGGAAGTCCCATTGAGGTCAGGAGAACTCTGTATTCCTCCAGGAAGTCCCATTGAGGTCAGGATAACTCTGTATTCCTCCAGGAAGTCCAATTGAGGTCAGGATAACTCTGTATTCCTCCAGGAAGTCCCATTGAGGTCAGGAGAACTCTGTATTCCTCCAGGAAATCCCATTGAGGTCAGGAGAACTCTGTATTCCTCCAGGAAGTCCCATTGAGGTCAGGGTAACTCTGTATTCCACCAGGAAGTCCCATTGAGGTCAGGAGAACTCTGTATTCCTCCAGGAAGTCCCATTGAGGTCAGGGTAACTCTGTATTCCTCCAGGAAGTCCCATTGAGGTCAGGAGAACTCTGTATTCCTCCAGGAAGTCACATTGAGGTCAGGAGAGCTCTGTATTCCTCCAGGAAGTCCCATTGAGGTCAGGAGAGCTCTGTATTCCTCCAGGAAGTCCCATTGAGGTCAGGAGAACTCTGTATTCCTCCAGGAAGTCCCATTGAGGTCAGGAGAACTCTGTATTCCTCCAGGAAGTCCCATTGAGGTCAGGATAACTCTGTATTCCTCCAGGAAGTCCCATTGAGGTCAGGAGAACTCTGTATTCCTCCAGGAAATCCCATTGAGGTCAGGAGAACTCTGTATTCCTCCAGGAAGTCCCATTGAGGTCAGGGTAACTCTGTATTCCACCAGGAAGTCCCATTGAGGTCAGGAGAACTCTGTATTCCTCCAGGAAGTCCCATTGAGGTCAGGGTAACTCTGTATTCCTCCAGGAAGTCTCATTGAGGTCAGGAGAACTCTGTATTCCTCCAGGAAGTCCCATTGAGGTCAGGAGAACTCTGTATTCCTCCAGGAAGTCCCATTGAGGTCAGGAGAGCTCTGTATTCCACCAGGAAGTCCCATTGAGGTCAGAAGAGCTCTGTATTCCTCCAGGAAGTCCCATTGAGGTCAGAACTCTAGTCCTCCAGGAAGTCCCATTGAGGTCAGAACTCTAGTCCTCCAGGAAGTCCCATTGAGGTCAGAACTCTAGTCCTCCAGGAAGTCCCATTGAGGTCAGGAGAACTCTATTCCTCCAGGAAGTCCCATTGAGGTCAGGAGAGCTCTGTATTCCTCCAGGAAGTCCCATTGAGGTCAGAACTCTAGTCCTCCAGGAAGTCCCATTGAGGTCAGAACTCTAGTCCTCCAGGAAGTCCCATTGAGGTCAGAACTCTAGTCCTCCAGGAAGTCCCATTGAGGTCAGGAGAACTCTGTATTCCTCCAGGAAGTCCCATTGAGGTCAGAACTCTAGTCCTCCAGGAAGTCCCATTGAGGTCAGAACTCTAGTCCTCCAGGAAGTCCCATTGAGGTCAGGAGAGCTCTGTATTCCTCCAGGAAGTCCCATTGAGGTCAGAACTCTAGTCCTCCAGGAAGTCCCATTGAGGTCAGAACTCTAGTCCTCCAGGAAGTCCCATTGAGGTCAGGAGAGCTCTGTATTCCTCCAGGAAGTCCCATTGAGGTCAGGAGAGCTCTGTATTCCTCCAGGAAGTCCCATTGAGGTCAGGATAACTCTGTATTCCTCCAGGAAGTCCCATTGAGGTCAGGATAACTCTGTATTCCTCCAGGAAGTCCCATTGAGGTCGGGAGAGCTCTGTATTCCTCCAGGAAGTCCCATTGAGGTCAGGAGAACTCTGTATTCCTCCAGGAAGTCCCATTGAGGTCAGGAGAGCTCTGTATTCCTCCAGGAAGTCCCATTGAGGTCAGGATAACTCTGTATTCCTCCAGGAAGTCCCATTGAGGTCAGGATAACTCTGTATTCCTCCAGGAAGTCCCATTGAGGTCAGGAGAACTGTATTCCTCCAGGAAATCCCATTGAGGTCAGGAGAACTCTGTATTCCTTCAGGAAGTCCCATTGAGGTCAGGGTAACTCTGTATTCCACCAGGAAGTCCCATTGAGGTCAGGAGAACTCTGTATTCCTCCAGGAAGTCCCATTGAGGTCAGGGTAACTCTGTATTCCTCCAGGAAGTCCCATTGAGGTCAGGAGAACTCTGTATTCCTCCAGGAAGTCACATTGAGGTCAGGAGAGCTCTGTATTCCTCCAGGAAGTCCCATTGAGGTCAGGAGAGCTCTGTATTCCTCCAGGAAGTCCCATTGAGGTCAGGAGAACTCTGTATTCCTCCAGGAAGTCCCATTGAGGTCAGGAGAACTCTGTATTCCTCCAGGAAGTCCCATTGAGGTCAGGAGAGCTCTGTATTCCTCCAGCAAGTCCCATTGAGGTCAGGATAACTCTGTATTCCTCCAGGAAGTCCCATTGAGGTCAGGGTAACTCTGTATTCCACCAGGAAGTCCCATTGAGGTCAGGAGAACTCTGTATTCCTCCAGGAAGTCCCATTGAGGTCAGGGTAACTCTGTATTCCTCCAGGAAGTCCCATTGAGGTCAGGAGAACTCTGTATTCCTCCAGGAAGTCCCATTGAGGTCAGGAGAGCTCTGTATTCCTCCAGGAAGTCCCATTGAGGTCAGGAGAGCTCTGTATTCCTCCAGGAAGTCCCATTGAGGTCAGGATAACTCTGTATTCCTCCAGGAAGTCCAATTGAGGTCAGGATAACTCTGTATTCCTCCAGGAAGTCCCATTGAGGTCAGGAGAACTCTGTATTCCTCCAGGAAATCCCATTGAGGTCAGGAGAACTCTGTATTCCTCCAGGAAGTCCCATTGAGGTCAGGGTAACTCTGTATTCCACCAGGAAGTCCCATTGAGGTCAGGAGAACTCTGTATTCCTCCAGGAAGTCCCATTGAGGTCAGGGTAACTCTGTATTCCTCCAGGAAGTCCCATTGAGGTCAGGAGAACTCTGTATTCCTCCAGGAAGTCACATTGAGGTCAGGAGAGCTCTGTATTCCTCCAGGAAGTCCCATTGAGGTCAGGAGAGCTCTGTATTCCTCCAGGAAGTCCCATTGAGGTCAGGAGAACTCTGTATTCCTCCAGGAAGTCCCATTGAGGTCAGGAGAACTCTGTATTCCTCCAGGAAGTCCCATTGAGGTCAGGATAACTCTGTATTCCTCCAGGAAGTCCCATTGAGGTCAGGAGAACTCTGTATTCCTCCAGGAAATCCCATTGAGGTCAGGAGAACTCTGTATTCCTCCAGGAAGTCCCATTGAGGTCAGGGTAACTCTGTATTCCACCAGGAAGTCCCATTGAGGTCAGGAGAACTCTGTATTCCTCCAGGAAGTCCCATTGAGGTCAGGGTAACTCTGTATTCCTCCAGGAAGTCTCATTGAGGTCAGGAGAACTCTGTATTCCTCCAGGAAGTCCCATTGAGGTCAGGAGAACTCTGTATTCCTCCAGGAAGTCCCATTGAGGTCAGGAGAGCTCTGTATTCCACCAGGAAGTCCCATTGAGGTCAGGAGAACTCTGTATTCCTCCAGGAAGTCCCATTGAGGTCAGGAGAACTCTGTATTCCTCCAGGAAGTCCCATTGAGGTCAGGAGAACTCTGTATTCCTCCAGGAAGTCCCATTGAGGTCAGGAGAACTCTGTATTCCTCCAGGAAGTCCCATTGAGGTCAGGAGAACTCTGTATTCCTCCAGGAAGTCCCATTGAGGTCAGGAGAACTCTGTATTCCTCCAGGAAGTCCCATTGAGGTCAGGAGAACTCTGTATTCTTCCAGGAAGTCCCATTGAGGTCAGGAGAGCTCTGTATTCCTCCAGGAAGTCCCATTGAGGTCAGAACTCTAGTCCTCCAGGAAGTCCCATTGAGGTCAGAACTCTAGTCCTCCAGGAAGTCCCATTGAGGTCAGAACTCTAGTCCTCCAGGAAGTCCCATTGAGGTCAGGAGAACTCTGTATTCCTCCAGGAAGTCCCATTGAGGTCAGGAGAGCTCTGTATTCCTCCAGGAAGTCCCATTGAGGTCAGAACTCTAGTCCTCCAGGAAGTCCCATTGAGGTCAGAACTCTAGTCCTCCAGGAAGTCCCATTGAGGTCAGAACTCTAGTCCTCCAGGAAGTCCCATTGAGGTCAGGAGAACTCTGTATTCCTCCAGGAAGTCCCATTGAGGTCAGAACTCTAGTCCTCCAGGAAGTCCCATTGAGGTCAGAACTCTAGTCCTCCAGGAAGTCCCATTGAGGTCAGGAGAGCTCTGTATTCCACCAGGAAGTCCCATTGAGGTCAGGAGAACTCTGTATTCCTCCAGGAAGTCCCATTGAGGTCAGGAGAACTCTGTATTCCTCCAGGAAGTCCCATTGAGGTCAGGAGAACTCTGTATTCCTCCAGGAAGTCCCATTGAGGTCAGGAGAACTCTGTATTCCTCCAGGAAGTCCCATTGAGGTCAGGAGAACTCTGTATTCCTCCAGGAAGTCCCATTGAGGTCAGGAGAACTCTGTATTCCTCCAGGAAGTCCCATTGAGGTCAGGAGAACTCTGTATTCCTCCAGGAAGTCCCATTGAGGTCAGGAGAGCTCTGTATTCCTCCAGGAAGTCCCATTGAGGTCAGAACTCTAGTCCTCCAGGAAGTCCCATTGAGGTCAGAACTCTAGTCCTCCAGGAAGTCCCATTGAGGTCAGAACTCTAGTCCTCCAGGAAGTCCCATTGAGGTCAGGAGAACTCTGTATTCCTCCAGGAAGTCCCATTGAGGTCAGGAGAGCTCTGTATTCCTCCAGGAAGTCCCATTGAGGTCAGAACTCTAGTCCTCCAGGAAGTCCCATTGAGGTCAGAACTCTAGTCCTCCAGGAAGTCCCATTGAGGTCAGAACTCTAGTCCTCCAGGAAGTCCCATTGAGGTCAGGAGAACTCTGTATTCCTCCAGGAAGTCCCATTGAGGTCAGAACTCTAGTCCTCCAGGAAGTCCCATTGAGGTCAGAACTCTAGTCCTCCAGGAAGTCCCATTGAGGTCAGGAGAGCTCTGTATTCCTCCAGGAAGTCCCATTGAGGTCAGAACTCTAGTCCTCCAGGAAGTCCCATTGAGGTCAGAACTCTAGTCCTCCAGGAAGTCCCATTGAGGTCAGGAGAGCTCTGTATTCCTCCAGGAAGTCCCATTGAGGTCAGGATAACTCTGTATTCCTCCAGGAAGTCCCATTGAGGTCAGGATAACTCTGTATTCCTCCAGGAAGTCCCATTGAGGTCAGAACTCTAGTCCTCCAGGAAGTCCCATTGAGGTCAGAACTCTAGTCCTCCAGGAAGTCCCATTGAGGTCAGGAGAGCTCTGTATTCCACCAGGAAGTCCCATTGAGGTCAGGAGAACTCTGTATTCCTCCAGGAAGTCCCATTGAGGTCAGGAGAACTCTGTATTCCTCCAGGAAGTCCCATTGAGGTCAGGAGAACTCTGTATTCCTCCAGGAAGTCCCATTGAGGTCAGGAGAACTCTGTATTCCTCCAGGAAGTCCCATTGAGGTCAGGAGAACTCTGTATTCCTCCAGGAAGTCCCATTGAGGTCAGGAGAACTCTGTATTCCTCCAGGAAGTCCCATTGAGGTCAGGAGAACTCTGTATTCCTCCAGGAAGTCCCATTGAGGTCAGGAGAGCTCTGTATTCCTCCAGGAAGTCCCATTGAGGTCAGAACTCTAGTCCTCCAGGAAGTCCCATTGAGGTCAGAACTCTAGTCCTCCAGGAAGTCCCATTGAGGTCAGAACTCTAGTCCTCCAGGAAGTCCCATTGAGGTCAGGAGAACTCTGTATTCCTCCAGGAAGTCCCATTGAGGTCAGGAGAGCTCTGTATTCCTCCAGGAAGTCCCATTGAGGTCAGAACTCTAGTCCTCCAGGAAGTCCCATTGAGGTCAGAACTCTAGTCCTCCAGGAAGTCCCATTGAGGTCAGAACTCTAGTCCTCCAGGAAGTCCCATTGAGGTCAGGAGAACTCTGTATTCCTCCAGGAAGTCCCATTGAGGTCAGGATAACTCTGTATTCCTCCAGGAAGTCCCATTGAGGTCAAAACTCTAGTCCTCCAGGAAGTCCCATTGAGGTCAGAACTCTAGTCCTCCAGGAAGTCCCATTGAGGTCAGAACTCTAGTCCTCCAGGAAGTCCCATTGAGGTCAGAACTCTAGTCCTCCAGGAAGTCCCATTGAGGTCAGAACTCTAGTCCTCCAGGAAGTCCCATTGAGGTCAGGAGAACTCTGTATTCCTCCAGGAAGTCCCATTGAGGTCAGGAGAGCTCTGTATTCCTCCAGGAAGTCCCATTGAGGTCAGAACTCTAGTCCTCCAGGAAGTCCCATTGAGGTCAGAACTCTAGTCCTCCAGGAAGTCCCATTGAGGTCAGAACTCTAGTCCTCCAGGAAGTCCCATTGAGGTCAGAACTCTAGTCCTCCAGGAAGTCCCATTGAGGTCAGGAGAACTCTGTATTCCTCCAGGAAGTCCCATTGAGGTCAGAACTCTAGTCCTCCAGGAAGTCCCATTGAGGTCAGAACTCTGTAGTCCTCCAGGAAGTCCCATTGAGGTCAGGAGAGCTCTGTATTCCTCCAGGAAGTCCCATTGAGGTCAGAACTCTAGTCCTCCAGGAAGTCCCATTGAGGTCAGAACTCTAGTCCTCCAGGAAGTCCCATTGAGGTCAGGAGAGCTCTGTATTCCTCCAGGAAGTCCCATTGAGGTCAGGAAAACTCTCTATTCCCCCAGGAAGTCCCATTGAGGTCAGGAGAACTCTGTATTCCTCCAGGAAGTCCCATTGAGGTCAGGAGAGCTCTGTATTCCTCCAGGAAGTCCCATTGAGGTCAGGAGAGCTCTGTATTCCTCCAGGAAGTCCCATTGAGGTCAGGAGAGCTCTGTATTCCTCCAGGAAGTCCCATTGAGGTCAGGAGAGCTCTGTATTCCTCCAGGAAGTCCCATTGAGGTCAGGAGAGCTCTGTATTCCTCCAGGAAGTCCCATTGAGGTCAGAACTCTAGTCCTCCAGGAAGTCCCATTGAGGTCAGAACTCTAGTCCTCCAGGAAGTCCCATTGAGGTCAGGAGAGCTCTGTATTCCTCCAGGAAGTCCCATTGAGGTCAGAACTCTAGTCCTCCAGGAAGTCCCATTGAGGTCAGAACTCTAGTCCTCCAGGAAGTCCCATTGAGGTCAGGAGAGCTCTGTATTCCTCCAGGAAGTCCCATTGAGGTCAGGAGAACTCTGTATTCCTCCAGGAAGTCCCATTGAGGTCAGGAGAACTCTGTATTCCTCCAGGAAGTCCCATTGAGGTCAGGATAACTCTGTATTCCTCCAGGAAGTCCCATTGAGGTCAGGAGAACTCTGTATTCCTCCAGGAAATCCCATTGAGGTCAGGAGAACTCTGTATTCCTCCAGGAAGTCCCATTGAGGTCAGGGTAACTCTGTATTCCACCAGGAAGTCCCATTGAGGTCAGGAGAACTCTGTATTCCTCCAGGAAGTCCCATTGAGGTCAGGGTAACTCTGTATTCCTCCAGGAAGTCTCATTGAGGTCAGGAGAACTCTGTATTCCTCCAGGAAGTCCCATTGAGGTCAGGAGAACTCTGTATTCCTCCAGGAAGTCCCATTGAGGTCAGGAGAGCTCTGTATTCCACCAGGAAGTCCCATTGAGGTCAGGAGAACTCTGTATTCCTCCAGGAAGTCCCATTGAGGTCAGGAGAACTCTGTATTCCTCCAGGAAGTCCCATTGAGGTCAGGAGAACTCTGTATTCCTCCAGGAAGTCCCATTGAGGTCAGGAGAACTCTGTATTCCTCCAGGAAGTCCCATTGAGGTCAGGAGAACTCTGTATTCCTCCAGGAAGTCCCATTGAGGTCAGGAGAACTCTGTATTCCTCCAGGAAGTCCCATTGAGGTCAGGAGAACTCTGTATTCTTCCAGGAAGTCCCATTGAGGTCAGGAGAGCTCTGTATTCCTCCAGGAAGTCCCATTGAGGTCAGAACTCTAGTCCTCCAGGAAGTCCCATTGAGGTCAGAACTCTAGTCCTCCAGGAAGTCCCATTGAGGTCAGAACTCTAGTCCTCCAGGAAGTCCCATTGAGGTCAGGAGAACTCTGTATTCCTCCAGGAAGTCCCATTGAGGTCAGGAGAGCTCTGTATTCCTCCAGGAAGTCCCATTGAGGTCAGAACTCTAGTCCTCCAGGAAGTCCCATTGAGGTCAGAACTCTAGTCCTCCAGGAAGTCCCATTGAGGTCAGAACTCTAGTCCTCCAGGAAGTCCCATTGAGGTCAGGAGAACTCTGTATTCCTCCAGGAAGTCCCATTGAGGTCAGGGTAACTCTGTATTCCTCCAGGAAGTCTCATTGAGGTCAGGAGAACTCTGTATTCCTCCAGGAAGTCCCATTGAGGTCAGGAGAACTCTGTATTCCTCCAGGAAGTCCCATTGAGGTCAGGATAACTCTGTATTCCTCCAGGAAGTCCCATTGAGGTCAGGGTAACTCTGTATTCCACCAGGAAGTCCCATTGAGGTCAGGAGAACTCTGTATTCCTCCAGGAAGTCCCATTGAGGTCAGGGTAACTCTGTATTCCTCCAGGAAGTCCCATTGAGGTCAGGAGAGCTCTGTATTCCTCCAGGAAGTCCCATTGAGGTCAGGATAACTCTGTATTCCTCCAGGAAGTCCAATTGAGGTCAGGATAACTCTGTATTCCTCCAGGAAGTCCCATTGAGGTCAGGAGAACTCTGTATTCCTCCAGGAAATCCCATTGAGGTCAGGAGAACTCTGTATTCCTCCAGGAAGTCCCATTGAGGTCAGGGTAACTCTGTATTCCACCAGGAAGTCCCATTGAGGTCAGGAGAACTCTGTATTCCTCCAGGAAGTCCCATTGAGGTCAGGGTAACTCTGTATTCCTCCAGGAAGTCCCATTGAGGTCAGGAGAACTCTGTATTCCTCCAGGAAGTCACATTGAGGTCAGGAGAGCTCTGTATTCCTCCAGGAAGTCCCATTGAGGTCAGGAGAGCTCTGTATTCCTCCAGGAAGTCCCATTGAGGTCAGGAGAACTCTGTATTCCTCCAGGAAGTCCCATTGAGGTCAGGAAACTCTGTATTCCTCCAGGAAGTCCCATTGAGGTCAGGATAACTCTGTATTCCTCCAGGAAGTCCCATTGAGGTCAGGAGAACTCTGTATTCCTCCAGGAAGTCCCATTGAGGTCAGGATAACTCTGTATTCCTCCAGGAAGTCCAATTGAGGTCAGGATAACTCTGTATTCCTCCAGGAAGTCCCATTGAGGTCAGGAGAACTCTGTATTCCTCCAGGAAATCCCATTGAGGTCAGGAGAACTCTGTATTCCTCCAGGAAGTCCCATTGAGGTCAGGGTAACTCTGTATTCCACCAGGAAGTCCCATTGAGGTCAGGAGAACTCTGTATTCCTCCAGGAAGTCCCATTGAGGTCAGGGTAACTCTGTATTCCTCCAGGAAGTCCCATTGAGGTCAGGAGAACTCTGTATTCCTCCAGGAAGTCACATTGAGGTCAGGAGAGCTCTGTATTCCTCCAGGAAGTCCCATTGAGGTCAGGAGAGCTCTGTATTCCTCCAGGAAGTCCCATTGAGGTCAGGAGAACTCTGTATTCCTCCAGGAAGTCCCATTGAGGTCAGGAGAACTCTGTATTCCTCCAGGAAGTCCCATTGAGGTCAGGATAACTCTGTATTCCTCCAGGAAGTCCCATTGAGGTCAGGAGAACTCTGTATTCCTCCAGGAAATCCCATTGAGGTCAGGAGAACTCTGTATTCCTCCAGGAAGTCCCATTGAGGTCAGGGTAACTCTGTATTCCACCAGGAAGTCCCATTGAGGTCAGGAGAACTCTGTATTCCTCCAGGAAGTCCCATTGAGGTCAGGGTAACTCTGTATTCCTCCAGGAAGTCTCATTGAGGTCAGGAGAACTCTGTATTCCTCCAGGAAGTCCCATTGAGGTCAGGAGAACTCTGTATTCCTCCAGGAAGTCCCATTGAGGTCAGGAGAGCTCTGTATTCCACCAGGAAGTCCCATTGAGGTCAGAAGAGCTCTGTATTCCTCCAGGAAGTCCCATTGAGGTCAGAACTCTAGTCCTCCAGGAAGTCCCATTGAGGTCAGAACTCTAGTCCTCCAGGAAGTCCCATTGAGGTCAGAACTCTAGTCCTCCAGGAAGTCCCATTGAGGTCAGGAGAACTCTATTCCTCCAGGAAGTCCCATTGAGGTCAGGAGAGCTCTGTATTCCTCCAGGAAGTCCCATTGAGGTCAGAACTCTAGTCCTCCAGGAAGTCCCATTGAGGTCAGAACTCTAGTCCTCCAGGAAGTCCCATTGAGGTCAGAACTCTAGTCCTCCAGGAAGTCCCATTGAGGTCAGGAGAACTCTGTATTCCTCCAGGAAGTCCCATTGAGGTCAGAACTCTAGTCCTCCAGGAAGTCCCATTGAGGTCAGAACTCTAGTCCTCCAGGAAGTCCCATTGAGGTCAGGAGAGCTCTGTATTCCTCCAGGAAGTCCCATTGAGGTCAGAACTCTAGTCCTCCAGGAAGTCCCATTGAGGTCAGAACTCTAGTCCTCCAGGAAGTCCCATTGAGGTCAGGAGAGCTCTGTATTCCTCCAGGAAGTCCCATTGAGGTCAGGAGAGCTCTGTATTCCTCCAGGAAGTCCCATTGAGGTCAGGATAACTCTGTATTCCTCCAGGAAGTCCCATTGAGGTCAGGATAACTCTGTATTCCTCCAGGAAGTCCCATTGAGGTCGGGAGAGCTCTGTATTCCTCCAGGAAGTCCCATTGAGGTCAGGAGAACTCTGTATTCCTCCAGGAAGTCCCATTGAGGTCAGGAGAGCTCTGTATTCCTCCAGGAAGTCCCATTGAGGTCAGGATAACTCTGTATTCCTCCAGGAAGTCCCATTGAGGTCAGGAGAACTGTATTCCTCCAGGAAATCCCATTGAGGTCAGGAGAACTCTGTATTCCTTCAGGAAGTCCCATTGAGGTCAGGGTAACTCTGTATTCCACCAGGAAGTCCCATTGAGGTCAGGAGAACTCTGTATTCCTCCAGGAAGTCCCATTGAGGTCAGGAGAACTGTATTCCTCCAGGAAATCCCATTGAGGTCAGGAGAACTCTGTATTCCTTCAGGAAGTCCCATTGAGGTCAGGGTAACTCTGTATTCCACCAGGAAGTCCCATTGAGGTCAGGAGAACTCTGTATTCCTCCAGGAAGTCCCATTGAGGTCAGGGTAACTCTGTATTCCTCCAGGAAGTCCCATTGAGGTCAGGAGAACTCTGTATTCCTCCAGGAAGTCACATTGAGGTCAGGAGAGCTCTGTATTCCTCCAGGAAGTCCCATTGAGGTCAGGAGAGCTCTGTATTCCTCCAGGAAGTCCCATTGAGGTCAGGAGAACTCTGTATTCCTCCAGGAAGTCCCATTGAGGTCAGGAGAACTCTGTATTCCTCCAGGAAGTCCCATTGAGGTCAGGAGAGCTCTGTATTCCTCCAGGAAGTCCCATTGAGGTCAGGATAACTCTGTATTCCTCCAGGAAGTCCCATTGAGGTCAGGGTAACTCTGTATTCCACCAGGAAGTCCCATTGAGGTCAGGAGAACTCTGTATTCCTCCAGGAAGTCCCATTGAGGTCAGGGTAACTCTGTATTCCTCCAGGAAGTCCCATTGAGGTCAGGAGAACTCTGTATTCCTCCAGGAAGTCCCATTGAGGTCAGGAGAGCTCTGTATTCCTCCAGGAAGTCCCATTGAGGTCAGGAGAGCTCTGTATTCCTCCAGGAAGTCCCATTGAGGTCAGGATAACTCTGTATTCCTCCAGGAAGTCCAATTGAGGTCAGGATAACTCTGTATTCCTCCAGGAAGTCCCATTGAGGTCAGGAGAACTCTGTATTCCTCCAGGAAATCCCATTGAGGTCAGGAGAACTCTGTATTCCTCCAGGAAGTCCCATTGAGGTCAGGGTAACTCTGTATTCCACCAGGAAGTCCCATTGAGGTCAGGAGAACTCTGTATTCCTCCAGGAAGTCCCATTGAGGTCAGGGTAACTCTGTATTCCTCCAGGAAGTCCCATTGAGGTCAGGAGAACTCTGTATTCCTCCAGGAAGTCACATTGAGGTCAGGAGAGCTCTGTATTCCTCCAGGAAGTCCCATTGAGGTCAGGAGAGCTCTGTATTCCTCCAGGAAGTCCCATTGAGGTCAGGAGAACTCTGTATTCCTCCAGGAAGTCCCATTGAGGTCAGGAGAACTCTGTATTCCTCCAGGAAGTCCCATTGAGGTCAGGATAACTCTGTATTCCTCCAGGAAGTCCCATTGAGGTCAGGAGAACTCTGTATTCCTCCAGGAAATCCCATTGAGGTCAGGAGAACTCTGTATTCCTCCAGGAAGTCCCATTGAGGTCAGGGTAACTCTGTATTCCACCAGGAAGTCCCATTGAGGTCAGGAGAACTCTGTATTCCTCCAGGAAGTCCCATTGAGGTCAGGGTAACTCTGTATTCCTCCAGGAAGTCTCATTGAGGTCAGGAGAACTCTGTATTCCTCCAGGAAGTCCCATTGAGGTCAGGAGAACTCTGTATTCCTCCAGGAAGTCCCATTGAGGTCAGGAGAGCTCTGTATTCCACCAGGAAGTCCCATTGAGGTCAGGAGAACTCTGTATTCCTCCAGGAAGTCCCATTGAGGTCAGGAGAACTCTGTATTCCTCCAGGAAGTCCCATTGAGGTCAGGAGAACTCTGTATTCCTCCAGGAAGTCCCATTGAGGTCAGGAGAACTCTGTATTCCTCCAGGAAGTCCCATTGAGGTCAGGAGAACTCTGTATTCCTCCAGGAAGTCCCATTGAGGTCAGGAGAACTCTGTATTCCTCCAGGAAGTCCCATTGAGGTCAGGAGAACTCTGTATTCTTCCAGGAAGTCCCATTGAGGTCAGGAGAGCTCTGTATTCCTCCAGGAAGTCCCATTGAGGTCAGAACTCTAGTCCTCCAGGAAGTCCCATTGAGGTCAGAACTCTAGTCCTCCAGGAAGTCCCATTGAGGTCAGAACTCTAGTCCTCCAGGAAGTCCCATTGAGGTCAGGAGAACTCTGTATTCCTCCAGGAAGTCCCATTGAGGTCAGGAGAGCTCTGTATTCCTCCAGGAAGTCCCATTGAGGTCAGAACTCTAGTCCTCCAGGAAGTCCCATTGAGGTCAGAACTCTAGTCCTCCAGGAAGTCCCATTGAGGTCAGAACTCTAGTCCTCCAGGAAGTCCCATTGAGGTCAGGAGAACTCTGTATTCCTCCAGGAAGTCCCATTGAGGTCAGAACTCTAGTCCTCCAGGAAGTCCCATTGAGGTCAGAACTCTAGTCCTCCAGGAAGTCCCATTGAGGTCAGAACTCTAGTCCTCCAGGAAGTCCCATTGAGGTCAGGAGAGCTCTGTATTCCACCAGGAAGTCCCATTGAGGTCAGGAGAACTCTGTATTCCTCCAGGAAGTCCCATTGAGGTCAGGAGAACTCTGTATTCCTCCAGGAAGTCCCATTGAGGTCAGGAGAACTCTGTATTCCTCCAGGAAGTCCCATTGAGGTCAGGAGAACTCTGTATTCCTCCAGGAAGTCCCATTGAGGTCAGGAGAACTCTGTATTCCTCCAGGAAGTCCCATTGAGGTCAGGAGAACTCTGTATTCCTCCAGGAAGTCCCATTGAGGTCAGGAGAACTCTGTATTCCTCCAGGAAGTCCCATTGAGGTCAGGAGAGCTCTGTATTCCTCCAGGAAGTCCCATTGAGGTCAGAACTCTAGTCCTCCAGGAAGTCCCATTGAGGTCAGAACTCTAGTCCTCCAGGAAGTCCCATTGAGGTCAGAACTCTAGTCCTCCAGGAAGTCCCATTGAGGTCAGGAGAACTCTGTATTCCTCCAGGAAGTCCCATTGAGGTCAGGAGAGCTCTGTATTCCTCCAGGAAGTCCCATTGAGGTCAGAACTCTAGTCCTCCAGGAAGTCCCATTGAGGTCAGAACTCTAGTCCTCCAGGAAGTCCCATTGAGGTCAGAACTCTAGTCCTCCAGGAAGTCCCATTGAGGTCAGGAGAACTCTGTATTCCTCCAGGAAGTCCCATTGAGGTCAGAACTCTAGTCCTCCAGGAAGTCCCATTGAGGTCAGAACTCTAGTCCTCCAGGAAGTCCCATTGAGGTCAGGAGAGCTCTGTATTCCTCCAGGAAGTCCCATTGAGGTCAGAACTCTAGTCCTCCAGGAAGTCCCATTGAGGTCAGAACTCTAGTCCTCCAGGAAGTCCCATTGAGGTCAGGAGAGCTCTGTATTCCTCCAGGAAGTCCCATTGAGGTCAGGATAACTCTGTATTCCTCCAGGAAGTCCCATTGAGGTCAGGATAACTCTGTATTCCTCCAGGAAGTCCCATTGAGGTCAGAACTCTAGTCCTCCAGGAAGTCCCATTGAGGTCAGAACTCTAGTCCTCCAGGAAGTCCCATTGAGGTCAGGAGAGCTCTGTATTCCACCAGGAAGTCCCATTGAGGTCAGGAGAACTCTGTATTCCTCCAGGAAGTCCCATTGAGGTCAGGAGAACTCTGTATTCCTCCAGGAAGTCCCATTGAGGTCAGGAGAACTCTGTATTCCTCCAGGAAGTCCCATTGAGGTCAGGAGAACTCTGTATTCCTCCAGGAAGTCCCATTGAGGTCAGGAGAACTCTGTATTCCTCCAGGAAGTCCCATTGAGGTCAGGAGAACTCTGTATTCCTCCAGGAAGTCCCATTGAGGTCAGGAGAACTCTGTATTCCTCCAGGAAGTCCCATTGAGGTCAGGAGAGCTCTGTATTCCTCCAGGAAGTCCCATTGAGGTCAGAACTCTAGTCCTCCAGGAAGTCCCATTGAGGTCAGAACTCTAGTCCTCCAGGAAGTCCCATTGAGGTCAGAACTCTAGTCCTCCAGGAAGTCCCATTGAGGTCAGGAGAACTCTGTATTCCTCCAGGAAGTCCCATTGAGGTCAGGAGAGCTCTGTATTCCTCCAGGAAGTCCCATTGAGGTCAGAACTCTAGTCCTCCAGGAAGTCCCATTGAGGTCAGAACTCTAGTCCTCCAGGAAGTCCCATTGAGGTCAGAACTCTAGTCCTCCAGGAAGTCCCATTGAGGTCAGGAGAACTCTGTATTCCTCCAGGAAGTCCCATTGAGGTCAGGATAACTCTGTATTCCTCCAGGAAGTCCCATTGAGGTCAAAACTCTAGTCCTCCAGGAAGTCCCATTGAGGTCAGAACTCTAGTCCTCCAGGAAGTCCCATTGAGGTCAGAACTCTAGTCCTCCAGGAAGTCCCATTGAGGTCAGAACTCTAGTCCTCCAGGAAGTCCCATTGAGGTCAGAACTCTAGTCCTCCAGGAAGTCCCATTGAGGTCAGAACTCTAGTCCTCCAGGAAGTCCCATTGAGGTCAGGAGAACTCTGTATTCCTCCAGGAAGTCCCATTGAGGTCAGGAGAGCTCTGTATTCCTCCAGGAAGTCCCATTGAGGTCAGAACTCTAGTCCTCCAGGAAGTCCCATTGAGGTCAGAACTCTAGTCCTCCAGGAAGTCCCATTGAGGTCAGAACTCTAGTCCTCCAGGAAGTCCCATTGAGGTCAGAACTCTAGTCCTCCAGGAAGTCCCATTGAGGTCAGGAGAACTCTGTATTCCTCCAGGAAGTCCCATTGAGGTCAGAACTCTAGTCCTCCAGGAAGTCCCATTGAGGTCAGAACTCTGTAGTCCTCCAGGAAGTCCCATTGAGGTCAGGAGAGCTCTGTATTCCTCCAGGAAGTCCCATTGAGGTCAGAACTCTAGTCCTCCAGGAAGTCCCATTGAGGTCAGAACTCTAGTCCTCCAGGAAGTCCCATTGAGGTCAGGAGAGCTCTGTATTCCTCCAGGAAGTCCCATTGAGGTCAGGAAAACTCTCTATTCCCCCAGGAAGTCCCATTGAGGTCAGGAGAACTCTGTATTCCTCCAGGAAGTCCCATTGAGGTCAGGAGAGCTCTGTATTCCTCCAGGAAGTCCCATTGAGGTCAGGAGAGCTCTGTATTCCTCCAGGAAGTCCCATTGAGGTCAGGAGAGCTCTGTATTCCTCCAGGAAGTCCCATTGAGGTCAGGAGAGCTCTGTATTCCTCCAGGAAGTCCCATTGAGGTCAGAACTCTAGTCCTCCAGGAAGTCCCATTGAGGTCAGAACTCTAGTCCTCCAGGAAGTCCCATTGAGGTCAGGAGAGCTCTGTATTCCTCCAGGAAGTCCCATTGAGGTCAGAACTCTAGTCCTCCAGGAAGTCCCATTGAGGTCAGAACTCTAGTCCTCCAGGAAGTCCCATTGAGGTCAGGAGAGCTCTGTATTCCTCCAGGAAGTCCCATTGAGGTCAGGAGAACTCTGTATTCCTCCAGGAAGTCCCATTGAGGTCAGGAGAACTCTGTATTCCTCCAGGAAGTCCCATTGAGGTCAGGATAACTCTGTATTCCTCCAGGAAGTCCCATTGAGGTCAGGAGAACTCTGTATTCCTCCAGGAAATCCCATTGAGGTCAGGAGAACTCTGTATTCCTCCAGGAAGTCCCATTGAGGTCAGGAGAGCTCTGTATTCCTCCAGGAAGTCCCATTGAGGTCAGAACTCTAGTCCTCCAGGAAGTCCCATTGAGGTCAGAACTCTAGTCCTCCAGGAAGTCCCATTGAGGTCAGGAGAGCTCTGTATTCCTCCAGGAAGTCCCATTGAGGTCAGAACTCTAGTCCTCCAGGAAGTCCCATTGAGGTCAGAACTCTAGTCCTCCAGGAAGTCCCATTGAGGTCAGGAGAGCTCTGTATTCCTCCAGGAAGTCCCATTGAGGTCAGGAGAACTCTGTATTCCTCCAGGAAGTCCCATTGAGGTCAGGAGAACTCTGTATTCCTCCAGGAAGTCCCATTGAGGTCAGGATAACTCTGTATTCCTCCAGGAAGTCCCATTGAGGTCAGGAGAACTCTGTATTCCTCCAGGAAATCCCATTGAGGTCAGGAGAACTCTGTATTCCTCCAGGAAGTCCCATTGAGGTCAGGGTAACTCTGTATTCCACCAGGAAGTCCCATTGAGGTCAGGAGAACTCTGTATTCCTCCAGGAAGTCCCATTGAGGTCAGGGTAACTCTGTATTCCTCCAGGAAGTCTCATTGAGGTCAGGAGAACTCTGTATTCCTCCAGGAAGTCCCATTGAGGTCAGGAGAACTCTGTATTCCTCCAGGAAGTCCCATTGAGGTCAGGAGAGCTCTGTATTCCACCAGGAAGTCCCATTGAGGTCAGGAGAACTCTGTATTCCTCCAGGAAGTCCCATTGAGGTCAGGAGAACTCTGTATTCCTCCAGGAAGTCCCATTGAGGTCAGGAGAACTCTGTATTCCTCCAGGAAGTCCCATTGAGGTCAGGAGAACTCTGTATTCCTCCAGGAAGTCCCATTGAGGTCAGGAGAACTCTGTATTCCTCCAGGAAGTCCCATTGAGGTCAGGAGAACTCTGTATTCCTCCAGGAAGTCCCATTGAGGTCAGGAGAACTCTGTATTCTTCCAGGAAGTCCCATTGAGGTCAGGAGAGCTCTGTATTCCTCCAGGAAGTCCCATTGAGGTCAGAACTCTAGTCCTCCAGGAAGTCCCATTGAGGTCAGAACTCTAGTCCTCCAGGAAGTCCCATTGAGGTCAGAACTCTAGTCCTCCAGGAAGTCCCATTGAGGTCAGGAGAACTCTGTATTCCTCCAGGAAGTCCCATTGAGGTCAGGAGAGCTCTGTATTCCTCCAGGAAGTCCCATTGAGGTCAGAACTCTAGTCCTCCAGGAAGTCCCATTGAGGTCAGAACTCTAGTCCTCCAGGAAGTCCCATTGAGGTCAGAACTCTAGTCCTCCAGGAAGTCCCATTGAGGTCAGGAGAACTCTGTATTCCTCCAGGAAGTCCCATTGAGGTCAGAACTCTAGTCCTCCAGGAAGTCCCATTGAGGTCAGAACTCTAGTCCTCCAGGAAGTCCCATTGAGGTCAGGAGAGCTCTGTATTCCACCAGGAAGTCCCATTGAGGTCAGGAGAACTCTGTATTCCTCCAGGAAGTCCCATTGAGGTCAGGAGAACTCTGTATTCCTCCAGGAAGTCCCATTGAGGTCAGGAGAACTCTGTATTCCTCCAGGAAGTCCCATTGAGGTCAGGAGAACTCTGTATTCCTCCAGGAAGTCCCATTGAGGTCAGGAGAACTCTGTATTCCTCCAGGAAGTCCCATTGAGGTCAGGAGAACTCTGTATTCCTCCAGGAAGTCCCATTGAGGTCAGGAGAACTCTGTATTCCTCCAGGAAGTCCCATTGAGGTCAGGAGAGCTCTGTATTCCTCCAGGAAGTCCCATTGAGGTCAGAACTCTAGTCCTCCAGGAAGTCCCATTGAGGTCAGAACTCTAGTCCTCCAGGAAGTCCCATTGAGGTCAGAACTCTAGTCCTCCAGGAAGTCCCATTGAGGTCAGGAGAACTCTGTATTCCTCCAGGAAGTCCCATTGAGGTCAGGAGAGCTCTGTATTCCTCCAGGAAGTCCCATTGAGGTCAGAACTCTAGTCCTCCAGGAAGTCCCATTGAGGTCAGGAGAACTCTGTATTCCTCCAGGAAGTCCCATTGAGGTCAGAACTCTAGTCCTCCAGGAAGTCCCATTGAGGTCAGAACTCTAGTCCTCCAGGAAGTCCCATTGAGGTCAGGAGAGCTCTGTATTCCTCCAGGAAGTCCCATTGAGGTCAGAACTCTAGTCCTCCAGGAAGTCCCATTGAGGTCAGAACTCTAGTCCTCCAGGAAGTCCCATTGAGGTCAGGAGAGCTCTGTATTCCTCCAGGAAGTCCCATTGAGGTCAGGATAACTCTGTATTCCTCCAGGAAGTCCCATTGAGGTCAGGATAACTCTGTATTCCTCCAGGAAGTCCCATTGAGGTCAGAACTCTAGTCCTCCAGGAAGTCCCATTGAGGTCAGAACTCTAGTCCTCCAGGAAGTCCCATTGAGGTCAGGAGAGCTCTGTATTCCACCAGGAAGTCCCATTGAGGTCAGGAGAACTCTGTATTCCTCCAGGAAGTCCCATTGAGGTCAGGAGAACTCTGTATTCCTCCAGGAAGTCCCATTGAGGTCAGGAGAACTCTGTATTCCTCCAGGAA
This sequence comes from Salvelinus alpinus, assembly GCF_045679555.1. NCBI lineage: Eukaryota > Metazoa > Chordata > Actinopteri > Salmoniformes > Salmonidae > Salvelinus > Salvelinus alpinus. The sequence goes on from NW_027256027.1 coordinate 47,689, forward strand.
GTCCCATTGAGGTCAGGAGAACTCTGTATTCCTCCAGGAAGTCCCATTGAGGTCAGGAGAACTCTGTATTCCTCCAGGAAGTCCCATTGAGGTCAGGAGAACTCTGTATTCCTCCAGGAAGTCCCATTGAGGTCAGGAGAACTCTGTATTCCTCCAGGAAGTCCCATTGAGGTCAGGAGAGCTCTGTATTCCTCCAGGAAGTCCCATTGAGGTCAGAACTCTAGTCCTCCAGGAAGTCCCATTGAGGTCAGAACTCTAGTCCTCCAGGAAGTCCCATTGAGGTCAGAACTCTAGTCCTCCAGGAAGTCCCATTGAGGTCAGGAGAACTCTGTATTCCTCCAGGAAGTCCCATTGAGGTCAGGAGAGCTCTGTATTCCTCCAGGAAGTCCCATTGAGGTCAGAACTCTAGTCCTCCAGGAAGTCCCATTGAGGTCAGAACTCTAGTCCTCCAGGAAGTCCCATTGAGGTCAGAACTCTAGTCCTCCAGGAAGTCCCATTGAGGTCAGGAGAACTCTGTATTCCTCCAGGAAGTCCCATTGAGGTCAGGATAACTCTGTATTCCTCCAGGAAGTCCCATTGAGGTCAAAACTCTAGTCCTCCAGGAAGTCCCATTGAGGTCAGAACTCTAGTCCTCCAGGAAGTCCCATTGAGGTCAGAACTCTAGTCCTCCAGGAAGTCCCATTGAGGTCAGAACTCTAGTCCTCCAGGAAGTCCCATTGAGGTCAGAACTCTAGTCCTCCAGGAAGTCCCATTGAGGTCAGGAGAACTCTGTATTCCTCCAGGAAGTCCCATTGAGGTCAGGAGAGCTCTGTATTCCTCCAGGAAGTCCCATTGAGGTCAGAACTCTAGTCCTCCAGGAAGTCCCATTGAGGTCAGAACTCTAGTCCTCCAGGAAGTCCCATTGAGGTCAGAACTCTAGTCCTCCAGGAAGTCCCATTGAGGTCAGAACTCTAGTCCTCCAGGAAGTCCCATTGAGGTCAGGAGAACTCTGTATTCCTCCAGGAAGTCCCATTGAGGTCAGAACTCTAGTCCTCCAGGAAGTCCCATTGAGGTCAGAACTCTGTAGTCCTCCAGGAAGTCCCATTGAGGTCAGGAGAGCTCTGTATTCCTCCAGGAAGTCCCATTGAGGTCAGAACTCTAGTCCTCCAGGAAGTCCCATTGAGGTCAGAACTCTAGTCCTCCAGGAAGTCCCATTGAGGTCAGGAGAGCTCTGTATTCCTCCAGGAAGTCCCATTGAGGTCAGGAAAACTCTCTATTCCCCCAGGAAGTCCCATTGAGGTCAGGAGAACTCTGTATTCCTCCAGGAAGTCCCATTGAGGTCAGGAGAGCTCTGTATTCCTCCAGGAAGTCCCATTGAGGTCAGGAGAGCTCTGTATTCCTCCAGGAAGTCCCATTGAGGTCAGGAGAGCTCTGTATTCCTCCAGGAAGTCCCATTGAGGTCAGGAGAGCTCTGTATTCCTCCAGGAAGTCCCATTGAGGTCAGGAGAGCTCTGTATTCCTCCAGGAAGTCCCATTGAGGTCAGAACTCTAGTCCTCCAGGAAGTCCCATTGAGGTCAGAACTCTAGTCCTCCAGGAAGTCCCATTGAGGTCAGGAGAGCTCTGTATTCCTCCAGGAAGTCCCATTGAGGTCAGAACTCTAGTCCTCCAGGAAGTCCCATTGAGGTCAGAACTCTAGTCCTCCAGGAAGTCCCATTGAGGTCAGGAGAGCTCTGTATTCCTCCAGGAAGTCCCATTGAGGTCAGGAGAACTCTGTATTCCTCCAGGAAGTCCCATTGAGGTCAGGAGAACTCTGTATTCCTCCAGGAAGTCCCATTGAGGTCAGGAGAGCTCTGTATTCCTCCAGGAAGTCCCATTGAGGTCAGGAGAGCTCTGTATTCCTCCAGGAAGTCCCATTGAGGTCAGTGGAGCTCTGTATTCCTCCAGGAAGTCCCATTGAGGTCAGGAGAGCTCTGTATTCCTCCAGGAAGTCCCATTGAGGTCAGGAGAACTCTGTATTCCTCCAGGAAGTCCCATTGAGGTCAGGAGAACTCTGTATTCCTCCAGGAAGTCCCATTGAGGTCAGGAGAGCTCTGTATTCCTCCAGGAAGTCCCATTGAGGTCAGGAGAGCTCTGTATTCCTCCAGGAAGTCCCATTGAGGTCAGGAGAGCTCTGTATTCCTCCAGGAAGTCCCATTGAGGTCAGGAGAACTCTGTATTCCTCCAGGAAGTCCCATTGAGGTCAGGAGAACTCTGTATTCCTCCAGGAAGTCCCATTGAGGTCAGGAGAACTCTGTATTCCTCCAGGAAGTCCCATTGAGGTCAGGAGAACTCTGTATTCCTCCAGGAAGTACCATTGAGGTCAGGAGAGCTCTGTATTCCTCCAGGAAGTCCCATTGAGGTCAGGAGAGCTCTGTATTCCTCCAGGAAGTCCCATTGAGGTCAGGAGAGCTCTGTATTCCTCCAGGAAGTCCCATTGAGGTCAGGAGAGCTCTGTATTCCTCCAGGAAGTCCCATTGAGGTCAGAACTCTATTCCTCCAGGAAGTCCCATTGAGGTCAGGAGAACTCTGTATTCCTCCAGGAAGTCCCATTGAGGTCAGGAGAGCTCTGTATTCCTCCAGGAAGTCCCATTGAGGTCAGAACTCTAGTCCTCCAGGAAGTCCCATTGAGGTCAGAACTCTAGTCCTCCAGGAAGTCCCATTGAGGTCAGAACTCTAGTCCTCCAGGAAGTCCCATTGAGGTCAGAACTCTAGTCCTCCAGGAAGTCCCATTGAGGTCAGAACTCTAGTCCTCCAGGAAGTCCCATTGAGGTCAGGAGAACTCTGTATTCCTCCAGGAAGTCCCATTGAGGTCAGGAGAGCTCTGTATTCCTCCAGGAAGTCCCATTGAGGTCAGAACTCTAGTCCTCCAGGAAGTCCCATTGAGGTCAGAACTCTAGTCCTCCAGGAAGTCCCATTGAGGTCAGAACTCTAGTCCTCCAGGAAGTCCCATTGAGGTCAGAACTCTAGTCCTCCAGGAAGTCCCATTGAGGTCAGGAGAACTCTGTATTCCTCCAGGAAGTCCCATTGAGGTCAGAACTCTAGTCCTCCAGGAAGTCCCATTGAGGTCAGAACTCTAGTCCTCCAGGAAGTCCCATTGAGGTCAGAACTCTAGTCCTCCAGGAAGTCCCATTGAGGTCAGAACTCTAGTCCTCCAGGAAGTCCCATTGAGGTCAGAACTCTAGTCCTCCAGGAAGTCCCATTGAGGTCAGGAGAACTCTGTATTCCTCCAGGAAGTCCCATTGAGGTCAGAACTCTAGTCCTCCAGGAAGTCCCATTGAGGTCAGAACTCTGTAGTCCTCCAGGAAGTCCCATTGAGGTCAGGAGAGCTCTGTATTCCTCCAGGAAGTCCCATTGAGGTCAGAACTCTAGTCCTCCAGGAAGTCCCATTGAGGTCAGAACTCTAGTCCTCCAGGAAGTCCCATTGAGGTCAGGAGAGCTCTGTATTCCTCCAGGAAGTCCCATTGAGGTCAGGAAAACTCTCTATTCCCCCAGGAAGTCCCATTGAGGTCAGGAGAACTCTGTATTCCTCCAGGAAGTCCCATTGAGGTCAGGAGAGCTCTGTATTCCTCCAGGAAGTCCCATTGAGGTCAGGAGAGCTCTGTATTCCTCCAGGAAGTCCCATTGAGGTCAGGAGAGCTCTGTATTCCTCCAGGAAGTCCCATTGAGGTCAGGAGAGCTCTGTATTCCTCCAGGAAGTCCCATTGAGGTCAGGAGAGCTCTGTATTCCTCCAGGAAGTCCCATTGAGGTCAGGATAACTCTGTATTCCTCCAGGAAGTCCCATTGAGGTCAGGATAACTCTGTATTCCTCCAGGAAGTCCCATTGAGGTCAGAACTCTAGTCCTCCAGGAAGTCCCATTGAGGTCAGAACTCTAGTCCTCCAGGAAGTCCCATTGAGGTCAGAACTCTAGTCCTCCAGGAAGTCCCATTGAGGTCAGAACTCTAGTCCTCCAGGAAGTCCCATTGAGGTCAGAACTCTAGTCCTCCAGGAAGTCCCATTGAGGTCAGGAGAACTCTGTATTCCTCCAGGAAGTCCCATTGAGGTCAGGAGAGCTCTGTATTCCTCCAGGAAGTCCCATTGAGGTCAGAACTCTAGTCCTCCAGGAAGTCCCATTGAGGTCAGAACTCTAGTCCTCCAGGAAGTCCCATTGAGGTCAGAACTCTAGTCCTCCAGGAAGTCCCATTGAGGTCAGAACTCTAGTCCTCCAGGAAGTCCCATTGAGGTCAGGAGAACTCTGTATTCCTCCAGGAAGTCCCATTGAGGTCAGAACTCTAGTCCTCCAGGAAGTCCCATTGAGGTCAGAACTCTGTAGTCCTCCAGGAAGTCCCATTGAGGTCAGGAGAGCTCTGTATTCCTCCAGGAAGTCCCATTGAGGTCAGAACTCTAGTCCTCCAGGAAGTCCCATTGAGGTCAGAACTCTAGTCCTCCATGAAGTCCCATTGAGGTCAGGAGAGCTCTGTATTCCTCCAGGAAGTCCCATTGAGGTCAGGAAAACTCTCTATTCCCCCAGGAAGTCCCATTGAGGTCAGGAGAACTCTGTATTCCTCCAGGAAGTCCCATTGAGGTCAGGAGAGCTCTGTATTCCTCCAGGAAGTCCCATTGAGGTCAGGAGAGCTCTGTATTCCTCCAGGAAGTCCCATTGAGGTCAGGAGAGCTCTGTATTCCTCCAGGAAGTCCCATTGAGGTCAGGAGAGCTCTGTATTCCTCCAGGAAGTCCCATTGAGGTCAGGAGAGCTCTGTATTCCTCCAGGAAGTCCCATTGAGGTCAGGAGAACTCTAGTCCTCCAGGAAGTCCCATTGAGGTCAGAACTCTAGTCCTCCAGGAAGTCCCATTGAGGTCAGGAGAGCTCTGTATTCCTCCAGGAAGTCCCATTGAGGTCAGGAGAACTCTGTATTCCTCCAGGAAGTCCCATTGAGGTCAGGAGAACTCTGTATTCCTCCAGGAAGTCCCATTGAGGTCAGGAGAGCTCTGTATTCCTCCAGGAAGTCCCATTGAGGTCAGGAGAGCTCTGTATTCCTCCAGGAAGTCCCATTGAGGTCAGTGGAGCTCTGTATTCCTCCAGGAAGTCCCATTGAGGTCAGGAGAGCTCTGTATTCCTCCAGGAAGTCCCATTGAGGTCAGGAGAACTCTGTATTCCTCCAGGAAGTCCCATTGAGGTCAGGAGAACTCTGTATTCCTCCAGGAAGTCCCATTGAGGTCAGGAGAGCTCTGTATTCCTCCAGGAAGTCCCATTGAGGTCAGGAGAGCTCTGTATTCCTCCAGGAAGTCCCATTGAGGTCAGGAGAACTCTGTATTCCTCCAGGAAGTCCCATTGAGGTCAGGAGAACTCTGTATTCCTCCAGGAAGTCCCATTGAGGTCAGGAGAGCTCTGTATTCCTCCAGGAAGTCCCATTGAGGTCAGGAGAGCTCTGTATTCCTCCAGGAAGTCCCATTGAGGTCAGGAGAACTCTGTATTCCTCCAGGAAGTACCATTGAGGTCAGGAGAGCTCTGTATTCCTCCAGGAAGTCCCATTGAGGTCAGGAGAGCTCTGTATTCCTCCAGGAAGTCCCATTGAGGTCAGGAGAGCTCTGTATTCCTCCAGGAAGTCCCATTGAGGTCAGGAGAGCTCTGTATTCCTCCAGGAAGTCCCATTGAGGTCAGAACTCTATTCCTCCAGGAAGTCCCATTGAGGTCAGGAGAACTCTGTATTCCTCCAGGAAGTCCCATTGAGGTCAGGAGAGCTCTGTATTCCTCCAGGAAGTCCCATTGAGGTCAGAACTCTAGTCCTCCAGGAAGTCCCATTGAGGTCAGAACTCTAGTCCTCCAGGAAGTCCCATTGAGGTCAGAACTCTAGTCCTCCAGGAAGTCCCATTGAGGTCAGAACTCTAGTCCTCCAGGAAGTCCCATTGAGGTCAGAACTCTAGTCCTCCAGGAAGTCCCATTGAGGTCAGGAGAACTCTGTATTCCTCCAGGAAGTCCCATTGAGGTCAGGAGAGCTCTGTATTCCTCCAGGAAGTCCCATTGAGGTCAGAACTCTAGTCCTCCAGGAAGTCCCATTGAGGTCAGAACTCTAGTCCTCCAGGAAGTCCCATTGAGGTCAGAACTCTAGTCCTCCAGGAAGTCCCATTGAGGTCAGAACTCTAGTCCTCCAGGAAGTCCCATTGAGGTCAGGAGAACTCTGTATTCCTCCAGGAAGTCCCATTGAGGTCAGGAGAGCTCTGTATTCCTCCAGGAAGTCCCATTGAGGTCAGGAGAGCTCTGTATTCCTCCAGGAAGTCCCATTGAGGTCAGGAGAACTCTGTATTCCTCCAGGAAGTCCCATTGAGGTCAGGAGAACTCTGTATTCCTCCAGGAAGTCCCATTGAGGTCAGAACTCTAGTCCTCCAGGAAGTCCCATTGAGGTCAGAACTCTAGTCCTCCAGGAAGTCCCATTGAGGTCAGAACTCTAGTCCTCCAGGAAGTCCCATTGAGGTCAGAACTCTAGTCCTCCAGGAAGTCCCATTGAGGTCAGAACTCTAGTCCTCCAGGAAGTCCCATTGAGGTCAGGAGAACTCTGTATTCCTCCAGGAAGTCCCATTGAGGTCAGGAGAGCTCTGTATTCCTCCAGGAAGTCCCATTGAGGTCAGAACTCTAGTCCTCCAGGAAGTCCCATTGAGGTCAGAACTCTAGTCCTCCAGGAAGTCCCATTGAGGTCAGAACTCTAGTCCTCCAGGAAGTCCCATTGAGGTCAGAACTCTAGTCCTCCAGGAAGTCCCATTGAGGTCAGGAGAACTCTGTATTCCTCCAGGAAGTCCCATTGAGGTCAGAACTCTAGTCCTCCAGGAAGTCCCATTGAGGTCAGAACTCTGTAGTCCTCCAGGAAGTCCCATTGAGGTCAGGAGAGCTCTGTATTCCTCCAGGAAGTCCCATTGAGGTCAGAACTCTAGTCCTCCAGGAAGTCCCATTGAGGTCAGAACTCTAGTCCTCCAGGAAGTCCCATTGAGGTCAGGAGAGCTCTGTATTCCTCCAGGAAGTCCCATTGAGGTCAGGAAAACTCTCTATTCCCCCAGGAAGTCCCATTGAGGTCAGGAGAACTCTGTATTCCTCCAGGAAGTCCCATTGAGGTCAGGAGAGCTCTGTATTCCTCCAGGAAGTCCCATTGAGGTCAGGAGAGCTCTGTATTCCTCCAGGAAGTCCCATTGAGGTCAGGAGAGCTCTGTATTCCTCCAGGAAGTCCCATTGAGGTCAGGAGAGCTCTGTATTCCTCCAGGAAGTCCCATTGAGGTCAGGAGAGCTCTGTATTCCTCCAGGAAGTCCCATTGAGGTCAGAACTCTAGTCCTCCAGGAAGTCCCATTGAGGTCAGAACTCTAGTCCTCCAGGAAGTCCCATTGAGGTCAGGAGAGCTCTGTATTCCTCCAGGAAGTCCCATTGAGGTCAGAACTCTAGTCCTCCAGGAAGTCCCATTGAGGTCAGAACTCTAGTCCTCCAGGAAGTCCCATTGAGGTCAGGAGAGCTCTGTATTCCTCCAGGAAGTCCCATTGAGGTCAGGAGAACTCTGTATTCCTCCAGGAAGTCCCATTGAGGTCAGGAGAACTCTGTATTCCTCCAGGAAGTCCCATTGAGGTCAGGAGAGCTCTGTATTCCTCCAGGAAGTCCCATTGAGGTCAGGAGAGCTCTGTATTCCTCCAGGAAGTCCCATTGAGGTCAGTGGAGCTCTGTATTCCTCCAGGAAGTCCCATTGAGGTCAGGAGAGCTCTGTATTCCTCCAGGAAGTCCCATTGAGGTCAGGAGAACTCTGTATTCCTCCAGGAAGTCCCATTGAGGTCAGGAGAACTCTGTATTCCTCCAGGAAGTCCCATTGAGGTCAGGAGAGCTCTGTATTCCTCCAGGAAGTCCCATTGAGGTCAGGAGAGCTCTGTATTCCTCCAGGAAGTCCCATTGAGGTCAGGAGAGCTCTGTATTCCTCCAGGAAGTCCCATTGAGGTCAGGAGAACTCTGTATTCCTCCAGGAAGTCCCATTGAGGTCAGGAGAACTCTGTATTCCTCCAGGAAGTCCCATTGAGGTCAGGAGAACTCTGTATTCCTCCAGGAAGTCCCATTGAGGTCAGGAGAACTCTGTATTCCTCCAGGAAGTCCCATTGAGGTCAGGAGAGCTCTGTATTCCTCCAGGAAGTCCCATTGAGGTCAGGAGAGCTCTGTATTCCTCCAGGAAGTCCCATTGAGGTCAGGAGAGCTCTGTATTCCTCCAGGAAGTCCAATTGAGGTCAGGAGAGCTCTGTATTCCTCCAGGAAGTCCCATTGAGGTCAGAACTCTATTCCTCCAGGAAGTCCCATTGAGGTCAGGAGAACTCTGTATTCCTCCAGGAAGTCCCATTGAGGTCAGGAGAGCTCTGTATTCCTCCAGGAAGTCCCATTGAGGTCAGAACTCTAGTCCTCCAGGAAGTCCCATTGAGGTCAGAACTCTAGTCCTCCAGGAAGTCCCATTGAGGTCAGAACTCTAGTCCTCCAGGAAGTCCCATTGAGGTCAGAACTCTAGTCCTCCAGGAAGTCCCATTGAGGTCAGAACTCTAGTCCTCCAGGAAGTCCCATTGAGGTCAGGAGAACTCTGTATTCCTCCAGGAAGTCCCATTGAGGTCAGGAGAGCTCTGTATTCCTCCAGGAAGTCCCATTGAGGTCAGAACTCTAGTCCTCCAGGAAGTCCCATTGAGGTCAGAACTCTAGTCCTCCAGGAAGTCCCATTGAGGTCAGAACTCTAGTCCTCCAGGAAGTCCCATTGAGGTCAGAACTCTAGTCCTCCAGGAAGTCCCATTGAGGTCAGGAGAACTCTGTATTCCTCCAGGAAGTCCCATTGAGGTCAGAACTCTAGTCCTCCAGGAAGTCCCATTGAGGTCAGAACTCTGTAGTCCTCCAGGAAGTCCCATTGAGGTCAGGAGAGCTCTGTATTCCTCCAGGAAGTCCCATTGAGGTCAGAACTCTAGTCCTCCAGGAAGTCACATTGAGGTCAGAACTCTAGTCCTCCAGGAAGTCCCATTGAGGTCAGGAGAGCTCTGTATTCCTCCAGGAAGTCCCATTGAGGTCAGGAAAACTCTCTATTCCCCCAGGAAGTCCCATTGAGGTCAGGAGAACTCTGTATTCCTCCAGGAAGTCCCATTGAGGTCAGGAGAGCTCTGTATTCCTCCAGGAAGTCCCATTGAGGTCAGGAGAGCTCTGTATTCCTCCAGGAAGTCCCATTGAGGTCAGGAGAGTTCTGTATTCCTCCAGGAAGTCCCATTGAGGTCAGGAGAGCTCTGTATTCCTCCAGGAAGTCCCATTGAGGTCAGGAGAGCTCTGTATTCCTCCAGGAAGTCCCATTGAGGTCAGGAGAACTCTGTATTCCTCCAGGAAGTCCCATTGAGGTCAGGAGAACTCTGTATTCCTCCAGGAAGTCCCATTGAGGTCAGGATAAGTCTGTATTCCTCCAGGAAGTCCCATTGAGGTCAGGAGAACTCTGTATTCCTCCAGGAAGTCCCATTGAGGTCAGGAGAGCTCTGTATTCCTCCAGGAAGTCCCATTGAGGTCAGTGGAGCTCTGTATTCCTCCAGGAAGTCCCATTGAGGTCAGGAGAGCTATGTATTCCTCCAGGAAGTCCCATTGAGGTCAGGAGAACTCTGTATTCCTCCAGGAAGTCCCATTGAGGTCAGGAGAGCTCTGTATTCCTCCAGGAAGTCCCATTGAGGTCAGAACTCTAGTCCTCCAGGAAGTCCCATTGAGGTCAGAACTCTAGTCCTCCAGGAAGTCCCATTGAGGTCAGGAGAGCTCTGTATTCCTCCAGGAAGTCCCATTGAGGTCAGGAAAACTCTCTATTCCCACAGGAAGTCCCATTGAGGTCAGGAGAACTCTGTATTCCTCCAGGAAGTCCCATTGAGGTCAGGAGAGCTCTGTATTCCTCCAGGAAGTCCCATTGAGGTCAGGAGTGCTCTGTATTCCTCCAGGAAGTCCCATTGAGGTCAGGAGAGCTCTGTATTCCTCCAGGAAGTCCCATTGAGGTCAGGAGAGCTCTGTATTCCTCCAGGAAGTCCCATTGAGGTCAGGAGAACTCTGTATTCCTCCAGGAAGTCCCATTGAGGTCAGGAGAGCTCTGTATTCCTCCAGGAAGTCCCATTGAGGTCAGGAGAGCTCTGTATTCCTCCAGGAAGTCCCATTGAGGTCAGGAGAGCTCTGTATTCCTCCAGGAAGTCCCATTGAGGTCAGGAGAACTCTGTATTCCTCCAGGAAGTCCCATTGAGGTCAGGAGAACTCTGTATTCCTCCAGGAAGTCCCATTGAGGTCAGGAGAGCTCTGTATTCCACCAGGAAGTCCCATTGAGGTCAGGAGAACTCTGTATTCCTCCAGGAAGTCCCATTGAGGTCAGGAGAACTCTGTATTCCTCCAGGAAGTCCCATTGAGGTCAGGAGAACTCTGTATTCCTCCAGGAAGTCCCATTGAGGTCAGGATAAGTCTGTATTCCTCCAGGAAGTCCCATTGAGGTCAGGAGAACTCTGTATTCCTCCAGGAAGTCCCATTGAGGTCAGGAGAGCTCTGTATTCCTCCAGGAAGTCCCATTGAGGTCAGTGGAGCTCTGTATTCCTCCAGGAAGTCCCATTGAGGTCAGGAGAGCTATGTATTCCTCCAGGAAGTCCCATTGAGGTCAGGAGAACTCTGTATTCCTCCAGGAAGTCCCATTGAGGTCAGGAGAGCTCTGTATTCCTCCAGGAAGTCCCATTGAGGTCAGAACTCTAGTCCTCCAGGAAGTCCCATTGAGGTCAGAACTCTAGTCCTCCAGGAAGTCCCATTGAGGTCAGGAGAGCTCTGTATTCCTCCAGGAAGTCCCATTGAGGTCAGGAAAACTCTCTATTCCCACAGGAAGTCCCATTGAGGTCAGGAGAACTCTGTATTCCTCCAGGAAGTCCCATTGAGGTCAGGAGAGCTCTGTATTCCTCCAGGAAGTCCCATTGAGGTCAGGAGTGCTCTGTATTCCTCCAGGAAGTCCCATTGAGGTCAGGAGAGCTCTGTATTCCTCCAGGAAGTCCCATTGAGGTCAGGAGAGCTCTGTATTCCTCCAGGAAGTCCCATTGAGGTCAGGAGAACTCTGTATTCCTCCAGGAAGTCCCATTGAGGTCAGGAGAGCTCTGTATTCCTCCAGGAAGTCCCATTGAGGTCAGGAGAGCTCTGTATTCCTCCAGGAAGTCCCATTGAGGTCAGGAGAGCTCTGTATTCCTCCAGGAAGTCCCATTGAGGTCAGGAGAACTCTGTATTCCTCCAGGAAGTCCCATTGAGGTCAGGAGAACTCTGTATTCCTCCAGGAAGTCCCATTGAGGTCAGGAGAGCTCTGTATTCCACCAGGAAGTCCCATTGAGGTCAGGAGAACTCTGTATTCCTCCAGGAAGTCCCATTGAGGTCAGGAGAACTCTGTATTCCTCCAGGAAGTCCCATTGAGGCCAGGAGAACTCTGTATTCCTCCAGGAAGTCCCATTGAGGTCAGGAGAACTCTGTATTCCTCCAGGAAGTCCCATTGAGGTCAGGATAACTCTGTATTCCTCCAGGAAGTCCCATTGAGGTCAGGAGAACTCTGTATTCCTCCAGGAAGTCCCATTGAGGTCAGGAGAACTCTGTATTCCTCCAGGAAGTCCCATTGAGGTCAGGAGAGCTCTGTATTCCTCCAGGAAGTCCCATTGAGGTCAGAACTCTAGTCCTCCAGGAAGTCCCATTGAGGTCAGAACTCTAGTCCTCCAGGAAGTCCCATTGAGGTCAGAACTCTAGTCCTCCAGGAAGTCCCATTGAGGTCAGGAGAACTCTGTATTCCTCCAGGAAGTCCCATTGAGGTCAGGAGAGCTCTGTATTCCTCCAGGAAGTCCCATTGAGGTCAGAACTCTAGTCCTCCAGGAAGTCCCATTGAGGTCAGAACTCTAGTCCTCCAGGAAGTCCCATTGAGGTCAGAACTCTAGTCCTCCAGGAAGTCCCATTGAGGTCAGGAGAACTCTGTATTCCTCCAGGAAGTCCCATTGAGGTCAGAACTCTAGTCCTCCAGGAAGTCCCATTGAGGTCAGAACTCTAGTCCTCCAGGAAGTCCCATTGAGGTCAGGAGAGCTCTGTATTCCTCCAGGAAGTCCCATTGAGGTCAGAACTCTAGTCCTCCAGGAAGTCCCATTGAGGTCAGAACTCTAGTCCTCCAGGAAGTCCCATTGAGGTCAGGAGAGCTCTGTATTCCTCCAGGAAGTCCCATTGAGGTCAGGATAACTCTGTATTCCTCCAGGAAGTCCCATTGAGGTCAGGATAACTCTGTATTCCTCCAGGAAGTCCCATTGAGGTCAGAACTCTAGTCCTCCAGGAAGTCCCATTGAGGTCAGAACTCTAGTCCTCCAGGAAGTCCCATTGAGGTCAGAACTCTAGTCCTCCAGGAAGTCCCATTGAGGTCAGGAAAACTCTCTATTCCCCCAGGAAGTCCCATTGAGGTCAGGAGAACTCTGTATTCCTCCAGGAAGTCCCATTGAGGTCAGGAGAGCTCTGTATTCCTCCAGGAAGTCCCATTGAGGTCAGGAGAGCTCTGTATTCCTCCAGGAAGTCCCATTGAGGTCAGGAGAGCTCTGTATTCCTCCAGGAAGTCCCATTGAGGTCAGGAGAGCTCTGTATTCCTCCAGGAAGTCCCATTGAGGTCAGGAGAGCTCTGTATTCCTCCAGGAAGTCCCATTGAGGTCAGGAGAGCTCTGTATTCCTCCAGGAAGTCCTATTGAGGTCAGGAGAACTCTGTATTCCTCCAGGAAGTCCCATTGAGGTCAGGAGAACTCTGTATTCCTCCAGGAAGTCCCATTGAGGTCAGGATAAGTCTGTATTCCTCCAGGAAGTCCCATTGAGGTCAGGAGAACTCTGTATTCCTCCAGGAAGTCCCATTGAGGTCAGGAGAGCTCTGTATTCCTCCAGGAAGTCCCATTGAGGTCAGGATAAGTCTGTATTCCTCCAGGAAGTCCCATTGAGGTCAGGAGAACTCTGTATTCCTCCAGGAAGTCCCATTGAGGTCAGGAGAGCTCTGTATTCCTCCAGGAAGTCCCATTGAGGTCAGAACTCTAGTCCTCCAGGAAGTCCCATTGAGGTCAGAACTCTAGTCCTCCAGGAAGTCCCATTGAGGTCAGGAGAGCTCTGTATTCCTCCAGGAAGTCCCATTGAGGTCAGGAGAACTCTGTATTCCTCCAGGAGGTCCCATTGAGGTCAGGAGAACTCTGTATTCCTCCAGGAAGTCCCATTGAGGTCAGGAGAGCTCTGTATTCCACCAGGAAGTCCCATTGAGGTCAGGAGAACTCTGTATTCCTCCAGGAAGTCCCATTGAGGTCGGTCAGGAGAACTCTGTATTCCTCCAGGAAGTCCCATTGAGGCCAGGAGAACTCTGTATTCCTCCAGGAAGTCCCATTGAGGTCAGGAGAACTCTGTATTCCTCCAGGAAGTCCCATTGAGGTCAGGATAACTCTGTATTCCTCCAGGAAGTCCCATTGAGGTCAGGAGAACTCTGTATTCCTCCAGGAAGTCCCATTGAGGTCAGGAGAACTCTGTATTCCTCCAGGAAGTCCCATTGAGGTCAGGAGAGCTCTGTATTCCTCCAGGAAGTCCCATTGAGGTCAGAACTCTAGTCCTCCAGGAAGTCCCATTGAGGTCAGAACTCTAGTCCTCCAGGAAGTCCCATTGAGGTCAGGAGAACTCTGTATTCCTCCAGGAAGTCCCATTGAGGTCAGGAGAGCTCTGTATTCCTCCAGGAAGTCCCATTGAGGTCAGAACTCTAGTCCTCCAGGAAGTCCCATTGAGGTCAGAACTCTAGTCCTCCAGGAAGTCCCATTGAGGTCAGAACTCTAGTCCTCCAGGAAGTCCCATTGAGGTCAGGAGAACTCTGTATTCCTCCAGGAAGTCCCATTGAGGTCAGAACTCTAGTCCTCCAGGAAGTCCCATTGAGGTCAGAACTCTAGTCCTCCAGGAAGTCCCATTGAGGTCAGGAGAGCTCTGTATTCCTCCAGGAAGTCCCATTGAGGTCAGAACTCTAGTCCTCCAGGAAGTCCCATTGAGGTCAGAACTCTAGTCCTCCAGGAAGTCCCATTGAGGTCAGGAGAGCTCTGTATTCCTCCAGGAAGTCCCATTGAGGTCAGGATAACTCTGTATTCCTCCAGGAAGTCCCATTGAGGTCAGGATAACTCTGTATTCCTCCAGGAAGTCCCATTGAGGTCAGAACTCTAGTCCTCCAGGAAGTCCCATTGAGGTCAGAACTCTAGTCCTCCAGGAAGTCCCATTGAGGTCAGAACTCTAGTCCTCCAGGAAGTCCCATTGAGGTCAGGAAAACTCTCTATTCCCCCAGGAAGTCCCATTGAGGTCAGGAGAACTCTGTATTCCTCCAGGAAGTCCCATTGAGGTCAGGAGAGCTCTGTATTCCTCCAGGAAGTCCCATTGAGGTCAGGAGAGCTCTGTATTCCTCCAGGAAGTCCCATTGAGGTCAGGAGAGCTCTGTATTCCTCCAGGAAGTCCCATTGAGGTCAGGAGAGCTCTGTATTCCTCCAGGAAGTCCCATTGAGGTCAGGAGAGCTCTGTATTCCTCCAGGAAGTCCCATTGAGGTCAGGAGAACTCTGTATTCCTCCAGGAAGTCCCATTGAGGTCAGGAGAACTCTGTATTCCTCCAGGAAGTCCCATTGAGGTCAGGATAAGTCTGTATTCCTCCAGGAAGTCCCATTGAGGTCAGGAGAACTCTGTATTCCTCCAGGAAGTCCCATTGAGGTCAGGAGAGCTCTGTATTCCTCCAGGAAGTCCCATTGAGGTCAGTGGAGCTCTGTATTCCTCCAGGAAGTCCCATTGAGGTCAGGAGAGCTCTGTATTCCTCCAGGAAGTCCCATTGAGGTCAGGAGAACTCTGTATTCCTCCAGGAAGTCCCATTGAGGTCAGGAGAGCTCTGTATTCCTCCAGGAAGTCCCATTGAGGTCAGAACTCTAGTCCTCCAGGAAGTCCCATTGAGGTCAGAACTCTAGTCCTCCAGGAAGTCCCATTGAGGTCAGGAGAGCTCTGTATTCCTCCAGGAAGTCCCATTGAGGTCAGGAAAACTCTCTATTCCCCCAGGAAGTCCCATTGAGGTCAGGAGAACTCTGTATTCCTCCAGGAAGTCCCATTGAGGTCAGGAGAGCTCTGTATTCCTCCAGGAAGTCCCATTGAGGTCAGGAGAGCTCTGTATTCCTCCAGGAAGTCCCATTGAGGTCAGGAGAGCTCTGTATTCCTCCAGGAAGTCCCATTGAGGTCAGGAGAGCTCTGTATTCCTCCAGGAAGTCCCATTGAGGTCAGGAGAGCTCTGTATTCCTCCAGGATGTCCCATTGAGGTCAGGAGAGCTCTGTATTCCTCCAGGAAGTCCCATTGAGGTCAGGAGAACTATGTATTCCTCCAGGAAGTCCCATTGAGGTCAGGAGAACTCTGTATTCCTCCAGGAAGTCCCATTGAGGTCAGGATAAGTCTGTATTCCTCCAGGAAGTCCCATTGAGGTCAGGAGAACTCTGTATTCCTCCAGGAAGTCCCATTGAGGTCAGGAGAGCTCTGTATTCCTCCAGGAAGTCCCATTGAGGTCAGTGGAGCTCTGTATTCCTCCAGGAAGTCCCATTGAGGTCAGGAGAGCTCTGTATTCCTCCAGGAAGTCCCATTGAGGTCAGGAGAACTCTGTATTCCTCCAGGAAGTCCCATTGAGGTCAGGAGAACTCTGTATTCCTCCAGGAAGTCCCATTGAGGTCAGGAGAGCTCTGTATTCCTCCAGGAAGTCCCATTGAGGTCAGGAGAACTCTGTATTCCTCCAGGAAGTCCCATTGAGGTCAGGAGAACTCTGTATTCCTCCAGGAAGTCCCATTGAGGCCAGGAGAACTCTGTATTCCTCCAGGAAGTCCCATTGAGGTCAGGAGAACTCTGTATTCCTCCAGGAAGTACCATTGAGGTCAGGAGAGCTCTGTATTCCTCCAGGAAGTCCCATTGAGGTCAGGAGAGCTCTGTATTCCTCCAGGAAGTCCCATTGAGGTCAGGAGAGCTCTGTATTCCTCCAGGAAGTCCCATTGAGGTCAGGAGAGCTCTGTATTCCTCCAGGAAGTCCCATTGAGGTCAGAACTCTATTCCTCCAGGAAGTCCCATTGAGGTCAGGAGAACTCTGTATTCCTCCAGGAAGTCCCATTGAGGTCAGGAGAGCTCTGTATTCCTCCAGGAAGTCCCATTGAGGTCAGAACTCTAGTCCTCCAGGAAGTCCCATTGAGGTCAGAACTCTAGTCCTCCAGGAAGTCCCATTGAGGTCAGAACTCTAGTCCTCCAGGAAGTCCCATTGAGGTCAGAACTCTAGTCCTCCAGGAAGTCCCATTGAGGTCAGAACTCTAGTCCTCCAGGAAGTCCCATTGAGGTCAGGAGAACTCTGTATTCCTCCAGGAAGTCCCATTGAGGTCAGGAGAGCTCTGTATTCCTCCAGGAAGTCCCATTGAGGTCAGAACTCTAGTCCTCCAGGAAGTCCCATTGAGGTCAGAACTCTAGTCCTCCAGGAAGTCCCATTGAGGTCAGAACTCTAGTCCTCCAGGAAGTCCCATTGAGGTCAGAACTCTAGTCCTCCAGGAAGTCCCATTGAGGTCAGAACTCTAGTCCTCCAGGAAGTCCCATTGAGGTCAGGAGAACTCTGTATTCCTCCAGGAAGTCCCATTGAGGTCAGGAGAACTCTGTATTCCTCCAGGAAGTCCCATTGAGGTCAGGAGAACTCTGTATTCCTCCAGGAAGTCCCATTGAGGCCAGGAGAACTCTGTATTCCTCCAGGAAGTCCCATTGAGGTCAGGAGAACTCTGTATTCCTCCAGGAAGTACCATTGAGGTCAGGAGAGCTCTGTATTCCTCCAGGAAGTCCCATTGAGGTCAGGAGAGCTCTGTATTCCTCCAGGAAGTCCCATTGAGGTCAGGAGAGCTCTGTATTCCTCCAGGAAGTCCCATTGAGGTCAGGAGAGCTCTGTATTCCTCCAGGAAGTCCCATTGAGGTCAGAACTCTATTCCTCCAGGAAGTCCCATTGAGGTCAGGAGAACTCTGTATTCCTCCAGGAAGTCCCATTGAGGTCAGGAGAGCTCTGTATTCCTCCAGGAAGTCCCATTGAGGTCAGAACTCTAGTCCTCCAGGAAGTCCCATTGAGGTCAGAACTCTAGTCCTCCAGGAAGTCCCATTGAGGTCAGAACTCTAGTCCTCCAGGAAGTCCCATTGAGGTCAGAACTCTAGTCCTCCAGGAAGTCCCATTGAGGTCAGAACTCTAGTCCTCCAGGAAGTCCCATTGAGGTCAGGAGAACTCTGTATTCCTCCAGGAAGTCCCATTGAGGTCAGGAGAGCTCTGTATTCCTCCAGGAAGTCCCATTGAGGTCAGGAGAACTCTGTATTCCTCCAGGAAGTCCCATTGAGGTCAGGAGAGCTCTGTATTCCTCCAGGAAGTCCCATTGAGGTCAGAACTCTAGTCCTCCAGGAAGTCCCATTGAGGTCAGAACTCTAGTCCTCCAGGAAGTCCCATTGAGGTCAGGAGAGCTCTGTATTCCTCCAGGAAGTCCCATTGAGGTCAGGAAAACTCTCTATTCCCCCAGGAAGTCCCATTGAGGTCAGGAGAACTCTGTATTCCTCCAGGAAGTCCCATTGAGGTCAGGAGAGCTCTGTATTCCTCCAGGAAGTCCCATTGAGGTCAGGATAACTCTGTATTCCTCCAGGAAGTCCCATTGAGGTCAGGATAACTCTGTATTCCTCCAGGAAGTCCCATTGAGGTCAGGAGAGCTCTGTATTCCTCCAGGAAGTCCCATTGAGGTCAGAACTCTATTCCTCCAGGAAGTCCCATTGAGGTCAGGAGAACTCTGTATTCCTCCAGGAAGTCCCATTGAGGTCAGGAGAGCTCTGTATTCCTCCAGGAAGTCCCATTGAGGTCAGAACTCTAGTCCTCCAGGAAGTCCCATTGAGGTCAGAACTCTAGTCCTCCAGGAAGTCCCATTGAGGTCAGAACTCTAGTCCTCCAGGAAGTCCCATTGAGGTCAGAACTCTAGTCCTCCAGGAAGTCCCATTGAGGTCAGAACTCTAGTCCTCCAGGAAGTCCCATTGAGGTCAGGAGAACTCTGTATTCCTCCAGGAAGTCCCATTGAGGTCAGGAGAGCTCTGTATTCCTCCAGGAAGTCCCATTGAGGTCAGAACTCTAGTCCTCCAGGAAGTCCCATTGAGGTCAGAACTCTAGTCCTCCAGGAAGTCCCATTGAGGTCAGAACTCTAGTCCTCCAGGAAGTCCCATTGAGGTCAGAACTCTAGTCCTCCAGGAAGTCCCATTGAGGTCAGAACTCTAGTCCTCCAGGAAGTCCCATTGAGGTCAGGAGAACTCTGTATTCCTCCAGGAAGTCCCATTGAGGTCAGGAGAACTCTGTATTCCTCCAGGAAGTCCCATTGAGGTCAGGAGAACTCTGTATTCCTCCAGGAAGTCCCATTGAGGCCAGGAGAACTCTGTATTCCTCCAGGAAGTCCCATTGAGGTCAGGAGAACTCTGTATTCCTCCAGGAAGTACCATTGAGGTCAGGAGAGCTCTGTATTCCTCCAGGAAGTCCCATTGAGGTCAGGAGAGCTCTGTATTCCTCCAGGAAGTCCCATTGAGGTCAGGAGAGCTCTGTATTCCTCCAGGAAGTCCCATTGAGGTCAGGAGAGCTCTGTATTCCTCCAGGAAGTCCCATTGAGGTCAGAACTCTATTCCTCCAGGAAGTCCCATTGAGGTCAGGAGAACTCTGTATTCCTCCAGGAAGTCCCATTGAGGTCAGAACTCTAGTCCTCCAGGAAGTCCCATTGAGGTCAGAACTCTAGTCCTCCAGGAAGTCCCATTGAGGTCAGGAGAGCTCTGTATTCCTCCAGGAAGTCCCATTGAGGTCAGGAAAACTCTCTATTCCCCCAGGAAGTCCCATTGAGGTCAGGAGAACTCTGTATTCCTCCAGGAAGTCCCATTGAGGTCAGGAGAGCTCTGTATTCCTCCAGGAAGTCCCATTGAGGTCAGGATAACTCTGTATTCCTCCAGGAAGTCCCATTGAGGTCAGGATAACTCTGTATTCCTCCAGGAAGTCCCATTGAGGTCAGAACTCTAGTCCTCCAGGAAGTCCCATTGAGGTCAGAACTCTAGTCCTCCAGGAAGTCCCATTGAGGTCAGGAAAACTCTCTATTCCCCCAGGAAGTCCCATTGAGGTCAGGAGAACTCTGTATTCCTCCAGGAAGTCCCATTGAGGTCAGGAGAGCTCTGTATTCCTCCAGGAAGTCCCATTGAGGTCAGGAGAGCTCTGTATTCCTCCAGGAAGTCCCATTGAGGTCAGGAGAGCTCTGTATTCCTCCAGGAAGTCCCATTGAGGTCAGGAGAGCTCTGTATTCCTCCAGGAAGTCCCATTGAGGTCAGGAGAGCTCTGTATTCCTCCAGGAAGTCCCATTGAGGTCAGGAGAGCTCTGTATTCCTCCAGGAAGTCCCATTGAGGTCAGGAGAACTCTGTATTCCTCCAGGAAGTCCCATTGAGGTCAGGAGAACTCTGTATTCCTCCAGGAAGTCCCATTGAGGTCAGGATAAGTCTGTATTCCTCCAGGAAGTCCCATTGAGGTCAGGAGAACTCTGTATTCCTCCAGGAAGTCCCATTGAGGTCAGGAGAGCTCTGTATTCCTCCAGGAAGTCCCATTGAGGTCAGGATAAGTCTGTATTCCTCCAGGAAGTCCCATTGAGGTCAGGAGAACTCTGTATTCCTCCAGGAAGTCCCATTGAGGTCAGGAGAGCTCTGTATTCCTCCAGGAAGTCCCATTGAGGTCAGAACTCTAGTCCTCCAGGAAGTCCCATTGAGGTCAGAACTCTAGTCCTCCAGGAAGTCCCATTGAGGTCAGGAGAGCTCTGTATTCCTCCAGGAAGTCCCATTGAGGTCAGGAGAACTCTGTATTCCTCCAGGAAGTCCCATTGAGGTCAGGAGAACTCTGTATTCCTCCAGGAAGTCCCATTGAGGTCAGGAGAGCTCTGTATTCCACCAGGAAGTCCCATTGAGGTCAGGAGAACTCTGTATTCCTCCAGGAAGTCCCATTGAGGTCAGGAGAACTCTGTATTCCTCCAGGAAGTCCCATTGAGGCCAGGAGAACTCTGTATTCCTCCAGGAAGTCCCATTGAGGTCAGGAGAACTCTGTATTCCTCCAGGAAGTCCCATTGAGGTCAGGATAACTCTGTATTCCTCCAGGAAGTCCCATTGAGGTCAGGAGAACTCTGTATTCCTCCAGGAAGTCCCATTGAGGTCAGGAGAACTCTGTATTCCTCCAGGAAGTCCCATTGAGGTCAGGAGAGCTCTGTATTCCTCCAGGAAGTCCCATTGAGGTCAGAACTCTAGTCCTCCAGGAAGTCCCATTGAGGTCAGAACTCTAGTCCTCCAGGAAGTCCCATTGAGGTCAGAACTCTAGTCCTCCAGGAAGTCCCATTGAGGTCAGGAGAACTCTGTATTCCTCCAGGAAGTCCCATTGAGGTCAGGAGAGCTCTGTATTCCTCCAGGAAGTCCCATTGAGGTCAGAACTCTAGTCCTCCAGGAAGTCCCATTGAGGTCAGAACTCTAGTCCTCCAGGAAGTCCCATTGAGGTCAGAACTCTAGTCCTCCAGGAAGTCCCATTGAGGTCAGGAGAACTCTGTATTCCTCCAGGAAGTCCCATTGAGGTCAGAACTCTAGTCCTCCAGGAAGTCCCATTGAGGTCAGAACTCTAGTCCTCCAGGAAGTCCCATTGAGGTCAGGAGAGCTCTGTATTCCTCCAGGAAGTCCCATTGAGGTCAGAACTCTAGTCCTCCAGGAAGTCCCATTGAGGTCAGAACTCTAGTCCTCCAGGAAGTCCCATTGAGGTCAGGAGAGCTCTGTATTCCTCCAGGAAGTCCCATTGAGGTCAGGATAACTCTGTATTCCTCCAGGAAGTCCCATTGAGGTCAGGATAACTCTGTATTCCTCCAGGAAGTCCCATTGAGGTCAGAACTCTAGTCCTCCAGGAAGTCCCATTGAGGTCAGAACTCTAGTCCTCCAGGAAGTCCCATTGAGGTCAGAACTCTAGTCCTCCAGGAAGTCCCATTGAGGTCAGGAAAACTCTCTATTCCCCCAGGAAGTCCCATTGAGGTCAGGAGAACTCTGTATTCCTCCAGGAAGTCCCATTGAGGTCAGGAGAGCTCTGTATTCCTCCAGGAAGTCCCATTGAGGTCAGGAGAGCTCTGTATTCCTCCAGGAAGTCCCATTGAGGTCAGGAGAGCTCTGTATTCCTCCAGGAAGTCCCATTGAGGTCAGGAGAGCTCTGTATTCCTCCAGGAAGTCCCATTGAGGTCAGGAGAGCTCTGTATTCCTCCAGGAAGTCCCATTGAGGTCAGGAGAGCTCTGTATTCCTCCAGGAAGTCCCATTGAGGTCAGGAGAACTCTGTATTCCTCCAGGAAGTCCCATTGAGGTCAGGAGAACTCTGTATTCCTCCAGGAAGTCCCATTGAGGTCAGGATAAGTCTGTATTCCTCCAGGAAGTCCCATTGAGGTCAGGAGAACTCTGTATTCCTCCAGGAAGTCCCATTGAGGTCAGGAGAGCTCTGTATTCCTCCAGGAAGTCCCATTGAGGTCAGGATAAGTCTGTATTCCTCCAGGAAGTCCCATTGAGGTCAGGAGAACTCTGTATTCCTCCAGGAAGTCCCATTGAGGTCAGGAGAGCTCTGTATTCCTCCAGGAAGTCCCATTGAGGTCAGAACTCTAGTCCTCCAGGAAGTCCCATTGAGGTCAGAACTCTAGTCCTCCAGGAAGTCCCATTGAGGTCAGGAGAGCTCTGTATTCCTCCAGGAAGTCCCATTGAGGTCAGGAGAACTCTGTATTCCTCCAGGAAGTCCCATTGAGGTCAGGAGAACTCTGTATTCCTCCAGGAAGTCCCATTGAGGTCAGGAGAGCTCTGTATTCCACCAGGAAGTCCCATTGAGGTCAGGAGAACTCTGTATTCCTCCAGGAAGTCCCATTGAGGTCAGGAGAACTCTGTATTCCTCCAGGAAGTCCCATTGAGGCCAGGAGAACTCTGTATTCCTCCAGGAAGTCCCATTGAGGTCAGGAGAACTCTGTATTCCTCCAGGAAGTCCCATTGAGGTCAGGATAACTCTGTATTCCTCCAGGAAGTCCCATTGAGGTCAGGAGAACTCTGTATTCCTCCAGGAAGTCCCATTGAGGTCAGGAGAACTCTGTATTCCTCCAGGAAGTCCCATTGAGGTCAGGAGAGCTCTGTATTCCTCCAGGAAGTCCCATTGAGGTCAGAACTCTAGTCCTCCAGGAAGTCCCATTGAGGTCAGAACTCTAGTCCTCCAGGAAGTCCCATTGAGGTCAGAACTCTAGTCCTCCAGGAAGTCCCATTGAGGTCAGGAGAACTCTGTATTCCTCCAGGAAGTCCCATTGAGGTCAGGAGAGCTCTGTATTCCTCCAGGAAGTCCCATTGAGGTCAGAACTCTAGTCCTCCAGGAAGTCCCATTGAGGTCAGAACTCTAGTCCTCCAGGAAGTCCCATTGAGGTCAGAACTCTAGTCCTCCAGGAAGTCCCATTGAGGTCAGGAGAACTCTGTATTCCTCCAGGAAGTCCCATTGAGGTCAGAACTCTAGTCCTCCAGGAAGTCCCATTGAGGTCAGAACTCTAGTCCTCCAGGAAGTCCCATTGAGGTCAGGAGAGCTCTGTATTCCTCCAGGAAGTCCCATTGAGGTCAGAACTCTAGTCCTCCAGGAAGTCCCATTGAGGTCAGAACTCTAGTCCTCCAGGAAGTCCCATTGAGGTCAGGAGAGCTCTGTATTCCTCCAGGAAGTCCCATTGAGGTCAGGATAACTCTGTATTCCTCCAGGAAGTCCCATTGAGGTCAGGATAACTCTGTATTCCTCCAGGAAGTCCCATTGAGGTCAGAACTCTAGTCCTCCAGGAAGTCCCATTGAGGTCAGAACTCTAGTCCTCCAGGAAGTCCCATTGAGGTCAGAACTCTAGTCCTCCAGGAAGTCCCATTGAGGTCAGGAAAACTCTCTATTCCCCCAGGAAGTCCCATTGAGGTCAGGAGAACTCTGTATTCCTCCAGGAAGTCCCATTGAGGTCAGGAGAGCTCTGTATTCCTCCAGGAAGTCCCATTGAGGTCAGGAGAGCTCTGTATTCCTCCAGGAAGTCCCATTGAGGTCAGGAGAGCTCTGTATTCCTCCAGGAAGTCCCATTGAGGTCAGGAGAGCTCTGTATTCCTCCAGGAAGTCCCATTGAGGTCAGGAGAGCTCTGTATTCCTCCAGGAAGTCCCATTGAGGTCAGGAGAGCTCTGTATTCCTCCAGGAAGTCCCATTGAGGTCAGGAGAACTCTGTATTCCTCCAGGAAGTCCCATTGAGGTCAGGAGAACTCTGTATTCCTCCAGGAAGTCCCATTGAGGTCAGAACTCTAGTCCTCCAGGAAGTCCCATTGAGGTCAGGAGAACTCTGTATTCCTCCAGGAAGTCCCATTGAGGTCAGAACTCTAGTCCTCCAGGAAGTCCCATTGAGGTCAGAACTCTAGTCCTCCAGGAAGTCCCATTGAGGTCAGGAGAGCTCTGTATTCCTCCAGGAAGTCCCATTGAGGTCAGGATAACTCTGTATTCCTCCAGGAAGTCCCATTGAGGTCAGGATAACTCTGTATTCCTCCAGGAAGTCCCATTGAGGTCAGAACTCTAGTCCTCCAGGAAGTCCCATTGAGGTCAGAACTCTAGTCCTCCAGGAAGTCCCATTGAGGTCAGAACTCTAGTCCTCCAGGAAGTCCCATTGAGGTCAGGAAAACTCTCTATTCCCCCAGGAAGTCCCATTGAGGTCAGGAGAACTCTGTATTCCTCCAGGAAGTCCCATTGAGGTCAGGAGAGCTCTGTATTCCTCCAGGAAGTCCCATTGAGGTCAGGAGAGCTCTGTATTCCTCCAGGAAGTCCCATTGAGGTCAGGAGAGCTCTGTATTCCTCCAGGAAGTCCCATTGAGGTCAGGAGAGCTCTGTATTCCTCCAGGAAGTCCCATTGAGGTCAGGAGAGCTCTGTATTCCTCCAGGAAGTCCCATTGAGGTCAGGAGAGCTCTGTATTCCTCCAGGAAGTCCCATTGAGGTCAGGAGAACTCTGTATTCCTCCAGGAAGTCCCATTGAGGTCAGGAGAACTCTGTATTCCTCCAGGAAGTCCCATTGAGGTCAGGATAAGTCTGTATTCCTCCAGGAAGTCCCATTGAGGTCAGGAGAACTCTGTATTCCTCCAGGAAGTCCCATTGAGGTCAGGAGAGCTCTGTATTCCTCCAGGAAGTCCCATTGAGGTCAGGATAAGTCTGTATTCCTCCAGGAAGTCCCATTGAGGTCAGGAGAACTCTGTATTCCTCCAGGAAGTCCCATTGAGGTCAGGAGAGCTCTGTATTCCTCCAGGAAGTCCCATTGAGGTCAGAACTCTAGTCCTCCAGGAAGTCCCATTGAGGTCAGAACTCTAGTCCTCCAGGAAGTCCCATTGAGGTCAGGAGAGCTCTGTATTCCTCCAGGAAGTCCCATTGAGGTCAGGAGAACTCTGTATTCCTCCAGGAAGTCCCATTGAGGTCAGGAGAACTCTGTATTCCTCCAGGAAGTCCCATTGAGGTCAGGAGAGCTCTGTATTCCACCAGGAAGTCCCATTGAGGTCAGGAGAACTCTGTATTCCTCCAGGAAGTCCCATTGAGGTCAGGAGAACTCTGTATTCCTCCAGGAAGTCCCATTGAGGCCAGGAGAACTCTGTATTCCTCCAGGAAGTCCCATTGAGGTCAGGAGAACTCTGTATTCCTCCAGGAAGTCCCATTGAGGTCAGGATAACTCTGTATTCCTCCAGGAAGTCCCATTGAGGTCAGGAGAACTCTGTATTCCTCCAGGAAGTCCCATTGAGGTCAGGAGAACTCTGTATTCCTCCAGGAAGTCCCATTGAGGTCAGGAGAGCTCTGTATTCCTCCAGGAAGTCCCATTGAGGTCAGAACTCTAGTCCTCCAGGAAGTCCCATTGAGGTCAGAACTCTAGTCCTCCAGGAAGTCCCATTGAGGTCAGAACTCTAGTCCTCCAGGAAGTCCCATTGAGGTCAGGAGAACTCTGTATTCCTCCAGGAAGTCCCATTGAGGTCAGGAGAGCTCTGTATTCCTCCAGGAAGTCCCATTGAGGTCAGAACTCTAGTCCTCCAGGAAGTCCCATTGAGGTCAGAACTCTAGTCCTCCAGGAAGTCCCATTGAGGTCAGAACTCTAGTCCTCCAGGAAGTCCCATTGAGGTCAGGAGAACTCTGTATTCCTCCAGGAAGTCCCATTGAGGTCAGAACTCTAGTCCTCCAGGAAGTCCCATTGAGGTCAGAACTCTAGTCCTCCAGGAAGTCCCATTGAGGTCAGGAGAGCTCTGTA
Organism: Salvelinus alpinus; assembly: GCF_045679555.1. NCBI lineage: Eukaryota > Metazoa > Chordata > Actinopteri > Salmoniformes > Salmonidae > Salvelinus > Salvelinus alpinus. Next base: position 73,074 of record NW_027256027.1, read on the forward strand.
TTCCTCCAGGAAGTCCCATTGAGGTCAGAACTCTAGTCCTCCAGGAAGTCCCATTGAGGTCAGAACTCTAGTCCTCCAGGAAGTCCCATTGAGGTCAGGAGAGCTCTGTATTCCTCCAGGAAGTCCCATTGAGGTCAGGATAACTCTGTATTCCTCCAGGAAGTCCCATTGAGGTCAGGATAACTCTGTATTCCTCCAGGAAGTCCCATTGAGGTCAGAACTCTAGTCCTCCAGGAAGTCCCATTGAGGTCAGAACTCTAGTCCTCCAGGAAGTCCCATTGAGGTCAGAACTCTAGTCCTCCAGGAAGTCCCATTGAGGTCAGGAAAACTCTCTATTCCCCCAGGAAGTCCCATTGAGGTCAGGAGAACTCTGTATTCCTCCAGGAAGTCCCATTGAGGTCAGGAGAGCTCTGTATTCCTCCAGGAAGTCCCATTGAGGTCAGGAGAGCTCTGTATTCCTCCAGGAAGTCCCATTGAGGTCAGGAGAGCTCTGTATTCCTCCAGGAAGTCCCATTGAGGTCAGGAGAGCTCTGTATTCCTCCAGGAAGTCCCATTGAGGTCAGGAGAGCTCTGTATTCCTCCAGGAAGTCCCATTGAGGTCAGGAGAGCTCTGTATTCCTCCAGGAAGTCCCATTGAGGTCAGGAGAACTCTGTATTCCTCCAGGAAGTCCCATTGAGGTCAGGAGAACTCTGTATTCCTCCAGGAAGTCCCATTGAGGTCAGGATAAGTCTGTATTCCTCCAGGAAGTCCCATTGAGGTCAGGAGAACTCTGTATTCCTCCAGGAAGTCCCATTGAGGTCAGGAGAGCTCTGTATTCCTCCAGGAAGTCCCATTGAGGTCAGTGGAGCTCTGTATTCCTCCAGGAAGTCCCATTGAGGTCAGAACTCTAGTCCTCCAGGAAGTCCCATTGAGGTCAGGAGAGCTCTGTATTCCTCCAGGAAGTCCCATTGAGGTCAGGAAAACTCTCTATTCCCCCAGGAAGTCCCATTGAGGTCAGGAGAACTCTGTATTCCTCCAGGAAGTCCCATTGAGGTCAGGAGAGCTCTGTATTCCTCCAGGAAGTCCCATTGAGGTCAGGAGAGCTCTGTATTCCTCCAGGAAGTCCCATTAAGGTCAGGAGAGCTCTGTATTCCTCCAGGAAGTCCCATTGAGGTCAGGAGAGCTCTGTATTCCTCCAGGAAGTCCCATTGAGGTCAGGAGAGCTCTGTATTCCTCCAGGATGTCCCATTGAGGTCAGGAGAGCTCTGTATTCCTCCAGGAAGTCCCATTGAGGTCAGGAGAACTATGTATTCCTCCAGGAAGTCCCATTGAGGTCAGGAGAACTCTGTATTCCTCCAGGAAGTCCCATTGAGGTCAGGATAAGTCTGTATTCCTCCAGGAAGTCCCATTGAGGTCAGGAGAACTCTGTATTCCTCCAGGAAGTCCCATTGAGGTCAGGAGAGCTCTGTATTCCTCCAGGAAGTCCCATTGAGGTCAGTGGAGCTCTGTATTCCTCCAGGAAGTCCCATTGAGGTCAGGAGAGCTCTGTATTCCTCCAGGAAGTCCCATTGAGGTCAGGAGAACTCTGTATTCCTCCAGGAAGTCCCATTGAGGTCAGGAGAACTCTGTATTCCTCCAGGAAGTCCCATTGAGGTCAGGAGAGCTCTGTATTCCTCCAGGAAGTCCCATTGAGGTCAGGAGAACTCTGTATTCCTCCAGGAAGTCCCATTGAGGTCAGGAGAACTCTGTATTCCTCCAGGAAGTCCCATTGAGGCCAGGAGAACTCTGTATTCCTCCAGGAAGTCCCATTGAGGTCAGGAGAACTCTGTATTCCTCCAGGAAGTACCATTGAGGTCAGGAGAGCTCTGTATTCCTCCAGGAAGTCCCATTGAGGTCAGGAGAGCTCTGTATTCCTCCAGGAAGTCCCATTGAGGTCAGGAGAGCTCTGTATTCCTCCAGGAAGTCCCATTGAGGTCAGGAGAGCTCTGTATTCCTCCAGGAAGTCCCATTGAGGTCAGAACTCTATTCCTCCAGGAAGTCCCATTGAGGTCAGGAGAACTCTGTATTCCTCCAGGAAGTCCCATTGAGGTCAGGAGAGCTCTGTATTCCTCCAGGAAGTCCCATTGAGGTCAGAACTCTAGTCCTCCAGGAAGTCCCATTGAGGTCAGAACTCTAGTCCTCCAGGAAGTCCCATTGAGGTCAGAACTCTAGTCCTCCAGGAAGTCCCATTGAGGTCAGAACTCTAGTCCTCCAGGAAGTCCCATTGAGGTCAGAACTCTAGTCCTCCAGGAAGTCCCATTGAGGTCAGGAGAACTCTGTATTCCTCCAGGAAGTCCCATTGAGGTCAGGAGAGCTCTGTATTCCTCCAGGAAGTCCCATTGAGGTCAGAACTCTAGTCCTCCAGGAAGTCCCATTGAGGTCAGAACTCTAGTCCTCCAGGAAGTCCCATTGAGGTCAGAACTCTAGTCCTCCAGGAAGTCCCATTGAGGTCAGAACTCTAGTCCTCCAGGAAGTCCCATTGAGGTCAGAACTCTAGTCCTCCAGGAAGTCCCATTGAGGTCAGGAGAACTCTGTATTCCTCCAGGAAGTCCCATTGAGGTCAGGAGAACTCTGTATTCCTCCAGGAAGTCCCATTGAGGTCAGGAGAACTCTGTATTCCTCCAGGAAGTCCCATTGAGGCCAGGAGAACTCTGTATTCCTCCAGGAAGTCCCATTGAGGTCAGGAGAACTCTGTATTCCTCCAGGAAGTACCATTGAGGTCAGGAGAGCTCTGTATTCCTCCAGGAAGTCCCATTGAGGTCAGGAGAGCTCTGTATTCCTCCAGGAAGTCCCATTGAGGTCAGGAGAGCTCTGTATTCCTCCAGGAAGTCCCATTGAGGTCAGGAGAGCTCTGTATTCCTCCAGGAAGTCCCATTGAGGTCAGAACTCTATTCCTCCAGGAAGTCCCATTGAGGTCAGGAGAACTCTGTATTCCTCCAGGAAGTCCCATTGAGGTCAGGAGAGCTCTGTATTCCTCCAGGAAGTCCCATTGAGGTCAGAACTCTAGTCCTCCAGGAAGTCCCATTGAGGTCAGAACTCTAGTCCTCCAGGAAGTCCCATTGAGGTCAGAACTCTAGTCCTCCAGGAAGTCCCATTGAGGTCAGAACTCTAGTCCTCCAGGAAGTCCCATTGAGGTCAGAACTCTAGTCCTCCAGGAAGTCCCATTGAGGTCAGGAGAACTCTGTATTCCTCCAGGAAGTCCCATTGAGGTCAGGAGAGCTCTGTATTCCTCCAGGAAGTCCCATTGAGGTCAGGAGAACTCTGTATTCCTCCAGGAAGTCCCATTGAGGTCAGGAGAGCTCTGTATTCCTCCAGGAAGTCCCATTGAGGTCAGAACTCTAGTCCTCCAGGAAGTCCCATTGAGGTCAGAACTCTAGTCCTCCAGGAAGTCCCATTGAGGTCAGGAGAGCTCTGTATTCCTCCAGGAAGTCCCATTGAGGTCAGGAAAACTCTCTATTCCCCCAGGAAGTCCCATTGAGGTCAGGAGAACTCTGTATTCCTCCAGGAAGTCCCATTGAGGTCAGGAGAGCTCTGTATTCCTCCAGGAAGTCCCATTGAGGTCAGGAGAGCTCTGTATTCCTCCAGGAAGTCCCATTGAGGTCAGGAGAGCTCTGTATTCCTCCAGGAAGTCCCATTGAGGTCAGGAGAGCTCTGTATTCCTCCAGGAAGTCCCATTGAGGTCAGGAGAACTCTGTATTCCTCCAGGAAGTCCCATTGAGGTCAGGATAAGTCTGTATTCCTCCAGGAAGTCCCATTGAGGTCAGGAGAACTCTGTATTCCTCCAGGAAGTCCCATTGAGGTCAGGAGAGCTCTGTATTCCTCCAGGAAGTCCCATTGAGGTCAGTGGAGCTCTGTATTCCTCCAGGAAGTCCCATTGAGGTCAGGAGAGCTCTGTATTCCTCCAGGAAGTCCCATTGAGGTCAGGAGAACTCTGTATTCCTCCAGGAAGTCCCATTGAGGTCAGGATAACTCTGTATTCCTCCAGGAAGTCCCATTGAGGTCAGGAGAGCTCTGTATTCCTCCAGGAAGTCCCATTGAGGTCAGGAGAGCTCTGTATTCCTCCAGGAAGTCCCATTGAGGTCAGGAGAGCTCTGTATTCCTCCAGGAAGTCCCATTGAGGTCAGGAGAACTCTGTATTCCTCCAGGAAGTCCCATTGAGGTCAGGAGAACTCTGTATTCCTCCAAGAAGTCCCATTGAGGTCAGAACTCTAGTCCTCCAGGAAGTCCTCCAGGAAGTCCCATTGAGGTCAGGAGAACTCTGTATTCCTCCAGGAAGTCCCATTGAGGTCAGAACTCTAGTCCTCCAGGAAGTCCCATTGAGGTCAGAACTCTAGTCCTCCAGGAAGTCCCATTGAGGTCAGAACTCTAGTCCTCCAGGAAGTCCCATTGAGGTCAGAACTCTAGTCCTCCAGGAAGTCCCATTGAGGTCAGGAGAACTCTGTATTCCTCCAGGAAGTCCCATTGAGGTCAGGAGAGCTCTGTATTCCTCCAGGAAGTCCCATTGAGGTCAGGAGAACTCTGTATTCCTCCAGGAAGTCCCATTGAGGTCAGGAGAGCTCTGTATTCCTCCAGGAAGTCCCATTGAGGTCAGAACTCTAGTCCTCCAGGAAGTCCCATTGAGGTCAGAACTCTAGTCCTCCAGGAAGTCCCATTGAGGTCAGGAGAGCTCTGTATTCCTCCAGGAAGTCCCATTGAGGTCAGGAAAACTCTCTATTCCCCCAGGAAGTCCCATTGAGGTCAGGAGAACTCTGTATTCCTCCAGGAAGTCCCATTGAGGTCAGGAGAGCTCTGTATTCCTCCAGGAAGTCCCATTGAGGTCAGGAGAGCTCTGTATTCCTCCAGGAAGTCCCATTGAGGTCAGGAGAGCTCTGTATTCCTCCAGGAAGTCCCATTGAGGTCAGGAGAGCTCTGTATTCCTCCAGGAAGTCCCATTGAGGTCAGGAGAACTCTGTATTCCTCCAGGAAGTCCCATTGAGGTCAGGATAAGTCTGTATTCCTCCAGGAAGTCCCATTGAGGTCAGGAGAACTCTGTATTCCTCCAGGAAGTCCCATTGAGGTCAGGAGAGCTCTGTATTCCTCCAGGAAGTCCCATTGAGGTCAGTGGAGCTCTGTATTCCTCCAGGAAGTCCCATTGAGGTCAGGAGAGCTCTGTATTCCTCCAGGAAGTCCCATTGAGGTCAGGAGAACTCTGTATTCCTCCAGGAAGTCCCATTGAGGTCAGGATAACTCTGTATTCCTCCAGGAAGTCCCATTGAGGTCAGGAGAGCTCTGTATTCCTCCAGGAAGTCCCATTGAGGTCAGGAGAGCTCTGTATTCCTCCAGGAAGTCCCATTGAGGTCAGGAGAGCTCTGTATTCCTCCAGGAAGTCCCATTGAGGTCAGGAGAACTCTGTATTCCTCCAGGAAGTCCCATTGAGGTCAGGAGAACTCTGTATTCCTCCAAGAAGTCCCATTGAGGTCAGAACTCTAGTCCTCCAGGAAGTCCCATTGAGGTCAGAACTCTAGTCCTCCAGGAAGTCCCATTGAGGTCAGGAGAACTCTGTATTCCTCCAGGAAGTCCCATTGAGGTCAGAACTCTAGTCCTCCAGGAAGTCCCATTGAGGTCAGAACTCTGTAGTCCTCCAGGAAGTCCCATTGAGGTCAGGAGAGCTCTGTATTCCTCCAGGAAGTCCCATTGAGGTCAGAACTCTAGTCCTCCAGGAAGTCCCATTGAGGTCAGAACTCTAGTCCTCCAGGAAGTCCCATTGAGGTCAGGAGAGCTCTGTATTCCTCCAGGAAGTCCCATTGAGGTCAGGAGAGCTCTGTATTCCTCCAGGAAGTCCCATTAAGGTCAGGAGAGCTCTGTATTCCTCCAGGAAGTCCCATTGAGGTCAGGAGAGCTCTGTATTCCTCCAGGAAGTCCCATTGAGGTCAGGAGAGCTCTGTATTCCTCCAGGATGTCCCATTGAGGTCAGGAGAGCTCTGTATTCCTCCCGGAAGTCCCATTGAGGTCAGGAGAACTATGTATTCCTCCAGGAAGTCCCATTGAGGTCAGGAGAACTCTGTATTCCTCCAGGAAGTCCCATTGAGGTCAGGATAAGTCTGTATTCCTCCAGGAAGTCCCATTGAGGTCAGGAGAACTCTGTATTCCTCCAGGAAGTCCCATTGAGGTCAGGAGAGCTCTGTATTCCTCCAGGAAGTCCCATTGAGGTCAGGAGAGCTCTGTATTCCTCCAGGAAGTCCCATTGAGGTCAGGAGAGCTCTGTATTCCTCCAGGAAGTCCCATTGAGGTCAGGAGAACTCTGTATTCCTCCAGGAAGTCCCATTGAGGTCAGGAGAACTCTGTATTCCTCCAGGAAGTCCCATTGAGGTCAGGAGAGCTCTGTATTCCTCCAGGAAGTCCCATTGAGGTCAGGAGAACTCTGTATTCCTCCAGGAAGTCCCATTGAGGTCAGGAGAACTCTGTATTCCTCCAGGAAGTCCCATTGAGGCCAGGAGAACTCTGTATTCCTCCAGGAAGTCCCATTGAGGTCAGGAGAACTCTGTATTCCTCCAGGAAGTACCATTGAGGTCAGGAGAGCTCTGTATTCCTCCAGGAAGTCCCATTGAGGTCAGGAGAGCTCTGTATTCCTCCAGGAAGTCCCATTGAGGTCAGGAGAGCTCTGTATTCCTCCAGGAAGTCCCATTGAGGTCAGGAGAGCTCTGTATTCCTCCAGGAAGTCCCATTGAGGTCAGAACTCTATTCCTCCAGGAAGTCCCATTGAGGTCAGGAGAACTCTGTATTCCTCCAGGAAGTCCCATTGAGGTCAGGAGAGCTCTGTATTCCTCCAGGAAGTCCCATTGAGGTCAGAACTCTAGTCCTCCAGGAAGTCCCATTGAGGTCAGAACTCTAGTCCTCCAGGAAGTCCCATTGAGGTCAGAACTCTAGTCCTCCAGGAAGTCCCATTGAGGTCAGAACTCTAGTCCTCCAGGAAGTCCCATTGAGGTCAGAACTCTAGTCCTCCAGGAAGTCCCATTGAGGTCAGGAGAACTCTGTATTCCTCCAGGAAGTCCCATTGAGGTCAGGAGAGCTCTGTATTCCTCCAGGAAGTCCCATTGAGGTCAGAACTCTAGTCCTCCAGGAAGTCCCATTGAGGTCAGAACTCTAGTCCTCCAGGAAGTCCCATTGAGGTCAGAACTCTAGTCCTCCAGGAAGTCCCATTGAGGTCAGAACTCTAGTCCTCCAGGAAGTCCCATTGAGGTCAGAACTCTAGTCCTCCAGGAAGTCCCATTGAGGTCAGGAGAACTCTGTATTCCTCCAGGAAGTCCCATTGAGGTCAGGAGAACTCTGTATTCCTCCAGGAAGTCCCATTGAGGTCAGGAGAACTCTGTATTCCTCCAGGAAGTCCCATTGAGGCCAGGAGAACTCTGTATTCCTCCAGGAAGTCCCATTGAGGTCAGGAGAACTCTGTATTCCTCCAGGAAGTACCATTGAGGTCAGGAGAGCTCTGTATTCCTCCAGGAAGTCCCATTGAGGTCAGGAGAGCTCTGTATTCCTCCAGGAAGTCCCATTGAGGTCAGGAGAGCTCTGTATTCCTCCAGGAAGTCCCATTGAGGTCAGGAGAGCTCTGTATTCCTCCAGGAAGTCCCATTGAGGTCAGAACTCTATTCCTCCAGGAAGTCCCATTGAGGTCAGGAGAACTCTGTATTCCTCCAGGAAGTCCCATTGAGGTCAGGAGAGCTCTGTATTCCTCCAGGAAGTCCCATTGAGGTCAGAACTCTAGTCCTCCAGGAAGTCCCATTGAGGTCAGAACTCTAGTCCTCCAGGAAGTCCCATTGAGGTCAGAACTCTAGTCCTCCAGGAAGTCCCATTGAGGTCAGAACTCTAGTCCTCCAGGAAGTCCCATTGAGGTCAGAACTCTAGTCCTCCAGGAAGTCCCATTGAGGTCAGGAGAACTCTGTATTCCTCCAGGAAGTCCCATTGAGGTCAGGAGAGCTCTGTATTCCTCCAGGAAGTCCCATTGAGGTCAGGAGAACTCTGTATTCCTCCAGGAAGTCCCATTGAGGTCAGGAGAGCTCTGTATTCCTCCAGGAAGTCCCATTGAGGTCAGAACTCTAGTCCTCCAGGAAGTCCCATTGAGGTCAGAACTCTAGTCCTCCAGGAAGTCCCATTGAGGTCAGGAGAGCTCTGTATTCCTCCAGGAAGTCCCATTGAGGTCAGGAAAACTCTCTATTCCCCCAGGAAGTCCCATTGAGGTCAGGAGAACTCTGTATTCCTCCAGGAAGTCCCATTGAGGTCAGGAGAGCTCTGTATTCCTCCAGGAAGTCCCATTGAGGTCAGGAGAGCTCTGTATTCCTCCAGGAAGTCCCATTGAGGTCAGGAGAGCTCTGTATTCCTCCAGGAAGTCCCATTGAGGTCAGGAGAGCTCTGTATTCCTCCAGGAAGTCCCATTGAGGTCAGGAGAGCTCTGTATCCCTCCAGGAAGTCCCATTGAGGTCAGGAGAGCTCTGTATTCCTCCAGGAAGTCCCATTGAGGTCAGGAGAACTCTGTATTCCTCCAGGAAGTCCCATTGAGGTCAGGAGAACTCTGTATTCCTCCAGGAAGTCCCATTGAGGTCAGGATAAGTCTGTATTCCTCCAGGAAGTCCCATTGAGGTCAGGAGAACTCTGTATTCCTCCAGGAAGTCCCATTGAGGTCAGGAGAGCTCTGTACTCCTCCAGGAAGTCCCATTGAGGTCAGTGGAGCTCTGTATTCCTCCAGGAAGTCCCATTGAGGTCAGGAGAGCTCTGTATTCCTCCAGGAAGTCCCATTGAGGTCAGGAGAACTCTGTATTCCTCCAGGAAGTCCCATTGAGGTCAGGAGAGCTCTGTATTCCTCCAGGAAGTCCCATTGAGGTCAGAACTCTAGTCCTCCAGGAAGTCCCATTGAGGTCAGAACTCTAGTCCTCCAGGAAGTCCCATTGAGGTCAGGAGAGCTCTGTATTCCTCCAGGAAGTCCCATTGAGGTCAGGAAAACTCTCTATTCCCACAGGAAGTCCCATTGAGGTCAGGAGAACTCTGTATTCCTCCAGGAAGTCCCATTGAGGTCAGGAGAGCTCTGTATTCCTCCAGGAAGTCCCATTGAGGTCAGGAGAGCTCTGTATTCCTCCAGGAAGTCCCATTGAGGTCAGGAGAGCTCTGTATTCCTCCAGGAAGTCCCATTGAGGTCAGGAGAGCTCTGTATTCCTCCAGGAAGTCCCATTGAGGTCAGAACTCTATTCCTCCAGGAAGTCCCATTGAGGTCAGGAGAACTCTGTATTCCTCCAGGAAGTCCCATTGAGGTCAGGAGAGCTCTGTATTCCTCCAGGAAGTCCCATTGAGGTCAGAACTCTAGTCCTCCAGGAAGTCCCATTGAGGTCAGAACTCTAGTCCTCCAGGAAGTCCCATTGAGGTCAGAACTCTAGTCCTCCAGGAAGTCCCATTGAGGTCAGAACTCTAGTCCTCCAGGAAGTCCCATTGAGGTCAGAACTCTAGTCCTCCAGGAAGTCCCATTGAGGTCAGGAGAACTCTGTATTCCTCCAGGAAGTCCCATTGAGGTCAGGAGAGCTCTGTATTCCTCCAGGAAGTCCCATTGAGGTCAGAACTCTAGTCCTCCAGGAAGTCCCATTGAGGTCAGAACTCTAGTCCTCCAGGAAGTCCCATTGAGGTCAGAACTCTAGTCCTCCAGGAAGTCCCATTGAGGTCAGAACTCTAGTCCTCCAGGAAGTCCCATTGAGGTCAGAACTCTAGTCCTCCAGGAAGTCCCATTGAGGTCAGGAGAACTCTGTATTCCTCCAGGAAGTCCCATTGAGGTCAGGAGAACTCTGTATTCCTCCAGGAAGTCCCATTGAGGTCAGGAGAACTCTGTATTCCTCCAGGAAGTCCCATTGAGGCCAGGAGAACTCTGTATTCCTCCAGGAAGTCCCATTGAGGTCAGGAGAACTCTGTATTCCTCCAGGAAGTACCATTGAGGTCAGGAGAGCTCTGTATTCCTCCAGGAAGTCCCATTGAGGTCAGGAGAGCTCTGTATTCCTCCAGGAAGTCCCATTGAGGTCAGGAGAGCTCTGTATTCCTCCAGGAAGTCCCATTGAGGTCAGGAGAGCTCTGTATTCCTCCAGGAAGTCCCATTGAGGTCAGAACTCTATTCCTCCAGGAAGTCCCATTGAGGTCAGGAGAACTCTGTATTCCTCCAGGAAGTCCCATTGAGGTCAGGAGAGCTCTGTATTCCTCCAGGAAGTCCCATTGAGGTCAGAACTCTAGTCCTCCAGGAAGTCCCATTGAGGTCAGAACTCTAGTCCTCCAGGAAGTCCCATTGAGGTCAGAACTCTAGTCCTCCAGGAAGTCCCATTGAGGTCAGAACTCTAGTCCTCCAGGAAGTCCCATTGAGGTCAGAACTCTAGTCCTCCAGGAAGTCCCATTGAGGTCAGGAGAACTCTGTATTCCTCCAGGAAGTCCCATTGAGGTCAGGAGAGCTCTGTATTCCTCCAGGAAGTCCCATTGAGGTCAGGAGAACTCTGTATTCCTCCAGGAAGTCCCATTGAGGTCAGGAGAGCTCTGTATTCCTCCAGGAAGTCCCATTGAGGTCAGAACTCTAGTCCTCCAGGAAGTCCCATTGAGGTCAGAACTCTAGTCCTCCAGGAAGTCCCATTGAGGTCAGGAGAGCTCTGTATTCCTCCAGGAAGTCCCATTGAGGTCAGGAAAACTCTCTATTCCCCCAGGAAGTCCCATTGAGGTCAGGAGAACTCTGTATTCCTCCAGGAAGTCCCATTGAGGTCAGGAGAGCTCTGTATTCCTCCAGGAAGTCCCATTGAGGTCAGGAGAGCTCTGTATTCCTCCAGGAAGTCCCATTGAGGTCAGGAGAGCTCTGTATTCCTCCAGGAAGTCCCATTGAGGTCAGGAGAGCTCTGTATTCCTCCAGGAAGTCCCATTGAGGTCAGGAGAGCTCTGTATCCCTCCAGGAAGTCCCATTGAGGTCAGGAGAGCTCTGTATTCCTCCAGGAAGTCCCATTGAGGTCAGGAGAACTCTGTATTCCTCCAGGAAGTCCCATTGAGGTCAGGAGAACTCTGTATTCCTCCAGGAAGTCCCATTGAGGTCAGGATAAGTCTGTATTCCTCCAGGAAGTCCCATTGAGGTCAGGAGAACTCTGTATTCCTCCAGGAAGTCCCATTGAGGTCAGGAGAGCTCTGTACTCCTCCAGGAAGTCCCATTGAGGTCAGTGGAGCTCTGTATTCCTCCAGGAAGTCCCATTGAGGTCAGGAGAGCTCTGTATTCCTCCAGGAAGTCCCATTGAGGTCAGGAGAACTCTGTATTCCTCCAGGAAGTCCCATTGAGGTCAGGAGAGCTCTGTATTCCTCCAGGAAGTCCCATTGAGGTCAGAACTCTAGTCCTCCAGGAAGTCCCATTGAGGTCAGAACTCTAATCCTCCAGGAAGTCCCATTGAGGTCAGGAGAGCTCTGTATTCCTCCAGGAAGTCCCATTGAGGTCAGGAAAACTCTCTATTCCCACAGGAAGTCCCATTGAGGTCAGGAGAGCTCTGTATTCCTCCAGGAAGTCCCATTGAGGTCAGGAGAGCTCTGTATTCCTCCAGGAAGTCCCATTGAGGTCAGGAGAGCTCTGTATTCCTCCAGGAAGTCCCATTGAGGTCAGGAGAGCTCTGTATTCCTCCAGGAAGTCCCATTGAGGTCAGGAGAACTCTGTATTCCTCCAGGAAGTCCCATTGAGGTCAGGAGAACTCTGTATTCCTCCAGGAAGTCCCATTGAGGTCAGGATAAGTCTGTATTCCTCCAGGAAGTCCCATTGAGGTCAGGAGAACTCTGTATTCCTCCAGGAAGTCCCATTGAGGTCAGGAGAGCTCTGTATTCCTCCAGGAAGTCCCATTGAGGTCAGTGGAGCTCTGTATTCCTCCAGGAAGTCCCATTGAGGTCAGGAGAGCTCTGTATTCCTCCAGGAAGTCCCATTGAGGTCAGGAGAACTCTGTATTCCTCCAGGAAGTCCCATTGAGGTCAGGATAACTCTGTATTCCTCCAGGAAGTCCCATTGAGGTCAGGAGAGCTCTGTATTCCTCCAGGAAGTCCCATTGAGGTCAGGAGAGCTCTGTATTCCTCCAGGAAGTCCCATTGAGGTCAGGAGAGCTCTGTATTCCTCCAGGAAGTCCCATTGAGGTCAGGAGAACTCTGTATTCCTCCAGGAAGTCCCATTGAGGTCAGGAGAACTCTGTATTCCTCCAGGAAGTCCCATTGAGGTCAGAACTCTAGTCCTCCAGGAAGTCCCATTGAGGTCAGAACTCTAGTCCTCCAGGAAGTCCCATTGAGGTCAGGAGAACTCTGTATTCCTCCAGGAAGTCCCATTGAGGTCAGAACTCTAGTCCTCCAGGAAGTCCCATTGAGGTCAGAACTCTGTAGTCCTCCAGGAAGTCCCATTGAGGTCAGGAGAGCTCTGTATTCCTCCAGGAAGTCCCATTGAGGTCAGAACTCTAGTCCTCCAGGAAGTCCCATTGAGGTCAGAACTCTAGTCCTCCAGGAAGTCCCATTGAGGTCAGGAGAGCTCTGTATTCCTCCAGGAAGTCCCATTGAGGTCAGGAAAACTCTCTATTCCCCCAGGAAGTCCCATTGAGGTCAGGAGAACTCTGTATTCCTCCAGGAAGTCCCATTGAGGTCAGGAGAGCTCTGTATTCCTCCAGGAAGTCCCATTGAGGTCAGGAGAGCTCTGTATTCCTCCAGGAAGTCCCATTGAGGTCAGGAGAGCTCTGTATTCCTCCAGGAAGTCCCATTGAGGTCAGGAGAGCTCTGTATTCCTCCAGGAAGTCCCATTGAGGTCAGGAGAGCTCTGTATTCCTCCAGGAAGTCCCATTGAGGTCAGGAGAGCTCTGTATTCCTCCAGGAAGTCCCATTGAGGTCAGGAGAGCTCTGTATTCCTCCAGGAAGTCCCATTGAGGTCAGGAGAACTCTGTATTCCTCCAGGAAGTCCCATTGAGGTCAGGAGAGCTCTGTATTCCTCCAGGAAGTCCCATTGAGGTCAGGAGAGCTCTGTATTCCTCCAGGAAGTCCCATTGAGGTCAGGAGAACTCTGTATTCCTCCAGGAAGTCCCATTGAGGTCAGGAGAACTCTGTATTCCTCCAGGAAGTCCCATTGAGGTCAGGAGAACTCTGTATTCCTCCAGGAAGTCCCATTGAGGTCAGAACTCTAGTCCTCCAGGAAGTCCCATTGAGGTCAGAACTCTGTAGTCCTCCAGGAAGTCCCATTGAGGTCAGGAGAGCTCTGTATTCCTCCAGGAAGTCCCATTGAGGTCAGAACTCTAGTCCTCCAGGAAGTCCCATTGAGGTCAGAACTCTAGTCCTCCAGGAAGTCCCATTGAGGTCAGGAGAGCTCTGTATTCCTCCAGGAAGTCCCATTGAGGTCAGGAAAACTCTCTATTCCCCCAGGAAGTCCCATTGAGGTCAGGAGAACTCTGTATTCCTCCAGGAAGTCCCATTGAGGTCAGGAGAGCTCTGTATTCCTCCAGGAAGTCCCATTGAGGTCAGGAGAGCTCTGTATTCCTCCAGGAAGTCCCATTGAGGTCAGGAGAGCTCTGTATTCCTCCAGGAAGTCCCATTGAGGTCAGGAGAGCTCTGTATTCCTCCAGGAAGTCCCATTGAGGTCAGGAGAGCTCTGTATTCCTCCAGGAAGTCCCATTGAGGTCAGGAGAGCTCTGTATTCCTCCAGGAAGTCCCATTGAGGTCAGGAGAACTCTGTATTCCTCCAGGAAGTCCCATTGAGGTCAGGAGAACTCTGTATTCCTCCAGGAAGTCCCATTGAGGTCAGGATAAGTCTGTATTCCTCCAGGAAGTCCCATTGAGGTCAGGAGAACTCTGTATTCCTCCAGGAAGTCCCATTGAGGTCAGGAGAGCTCTGTATTCCTCCAGGAAGTCCCATTGAGGTCAGTGGAGCTCTGTATTCCTCCAGGAAGTCCCATTGAGGTCAGGAGAGCTCTGTATTCCTCCAGGAAGTCCCATTGAGGTCAGGAGAACTCTGTATTCCTCCAGGAAGTCCCATTGAGGTCAGGAGAGCTCTGTATTCCTCCAGGAAGTCCCATTGAGGTCAGAACTCTAGTCCTCCAGGAAGTCCCATTGAGGTCAGAACTCTAGTCCTCCAGGAAGTCCCATTGAGGTCAGGAGAGCTCTGTATTCCTCCAGGAAGTCCCATTGAGGTCAGGAAAACTCTCTATTCCCACAGGAAGTCCCATTGAGGTCAGGAGAACTCTGTATTCCTCCAGGAAGTCCCATTGAGGTCAGGAGAGCTCTGTATTCCTCCAGGAAGTCCCATTGAGGTCAGGAGAGCTCTGTATTCCTCCAGGAAGTCCCATTGAGGTCAGGAGAGCTCTGTATTCCTCCAGGAAGTCCCATTGAGGTCAGGAGAGCTCTGTATTCCTCCAGGAAGTCCCATTGAGGTCAGGAGAACTCTGTATTCCTCCAGGAAGTCCCATTGAGGTCAGGAGAACTCTGTATTCCTCCAGGAAGTCCCATTGAGGTCAGGATAAGTCTGTATTCCTCCAGGAAGTCCCATTGAGGTCAGGAGAACTCTGTATTCCTCCAGGAAGTCCCATTGAGGTCAGGAGAGCTCTGTATTCCTCCAGGAAGTCCCATTGAGGTCAGTGGAGCTCTGTATTCCTCCAGGAAGTCCCATTGAGGTCAGGAGAGCTCTGTATTCCTCCAGGAAGTCCCATTGAGGTCAGGAGAACTCTGTATTCCTCCAGGAAGTCCCATTGAGGTCGGGATAACTCTGTATTCCTCCAGGAAGTCCCATTGAGGTCAGGAGAGCTCTGTATTCCTCCAGGAAGTCCCATTGAGGTCAGGAGAGCTCTGTATTCCTCCAGGAAGTCCCATTGAGGTCAGGGGAGCTCTGTATTCCTCCAGGAAGTCCCATTGAGGTCAGGAGAACTCTGTATTCCTCCAGGAAGTCCCATTGAGGTCAGGAGAACTCTGTATTCCTCCAGGAAGTCCCATTGAGGTCAGGAGAACTCTGTATTCCTCTAGGAAGTACCATTGAGGTCAGGAGAGCTCTGTATTCCTCCAGGAAGTCCCATTGAGGTCAGGAGAGCTCTGTATTCCTCCAGGAAGTCCCATTGAGGTCAGGAGAGCTCTGTATTCCTCCAGGAAGTCCCATTGAGGTCAGGAGAACTCTGTATTCCTCCAGGAAGTCCCATTGAGGTCAGGAGAACTCTGTATTCCTCCAGGAAGTCCCATTGAGGTCAGGAGAGCTCTGTATTCCACCAGGAAGTCCCATTGAGGTCAGGAGAACTCTGTATTCCTCCAGGAAGTCCCATTGAGGTCAGGAGAACTCTGTATTCCTCCAGGAAGTCCCATTGAGGTCAGGAGAACTCTATATTCCTCCAGGAAGTCCCATTGAGGTCAGGAGAGCTCTGTATTCCTCCAGGAAGTCCCATTGAGGTCAGAACTCTAGTCCTCCAGGAAGTCCCATTGAGGTCAGAACTCTAGTCCTCCAGGAAGTCCCATTGAGGTCAGAACTCTAGTCCTCCAGGAAGTCCCATTGAGGTCAGAACTCTAGTCCTCCAGGAAGTCCCATTGAGGTCAGGAGAACTCTGTATTCCTCCAGGAAGTCCCATTGAGGTCAGAACTCTAGTCCTCCAGGAAGTCCCATTGAGGTCAGAACTCTGTAGTCCTCCAGGAAGTCCCATTGAGGTCAGGAGAGCTCTGTATTCCTCCAGGAAGTCCCATTGAGGTCAGAACTCTAGTCCTCCAGGAAGTCCCATTGAGGTCAGAACTCTAGTCCTCCAGGAAGTCCCATTGAGGTCAGGAGAGCTCTGTATTCCTCCAGGAAGTCCCATTGAGGTCAGGAAAACTCTCTATTCCCCCAGGAAGTCCCATTGAGGTCAGGAGAACTCTGTATTCCTCCAGGAAGTCCCATTGAGGTCAGGAGAGCTCTGTATTCCTCCAGGAAGTCCCATTGAGGTCAGGAGAGCTCTGTATTCCTCCAGGAAGTCCCATTGAGGTCAGGAGAGCTCTGTATTCCTCCAGGAAGTCCCATTGAGGTCAGGAGAGCTCTGTATTCCTCCAGGAAGTCCCATTGAGGTCAGGAGAGCTCTGTATTCCTCCAGGAAGTCCCATTGAGGTCAGGAGAACTCTGTATTCCTCCAGGAAGTCCCATTGAGGTCAGGAGAACTCTGTATTCCTCCAGGAAGTCCCATTGAGGTCAGGATAAGTCTGTATTCCTCCAGGAAGTCCCATTGAGGTCAGGAGAACTCTGTATTCCTCCAGGAAGTCCCATTGAGGTCCAGGAGAGCTCTGTATTCCTCCAGGAAGTCCCATTGAGGTCAGAACTCTAGTCCTCCAGGAAGTCCCATTGAGGTCAGAACTCTAGTCCTCCAGGAAGTCCCATTGAGGTCAGGAGAGCTCTGTATTCCTCCAGGAAGTCCCATTGAGGTCAGGAAAACTCTCTATTCCCACAGGAAGTCCCATTGAGGTCAGGAGAACTCTGTATTCCTCCAGGAAGTCCCATTGAGGTCAGGAGAGCTCTGTATTCCTCCAGGAAGTCCCATTGAGGTCAGGAGAGCTCTGTATTCCTCCAGGAAGTCCCATTGAGGTCAGGAGAGCTCTGTATTCCTCCAGGAAGTCCCATTGAGGTCAGGAGAGCTCTGTATTCCTCCAGGAAGTCCCATTGAGGTCAGGAGAACTCTGTATTCCTCCAGGAAGTCCCATTGAGGTCAGGAGAACTCTGTATTCCTCCAGGAAGTCCCATTGAGGTCAGGATAAGTCTGTATTCCTCCAGGAAGTCCCATTGAGGTCAGGAGAACTCTGTATTCCTCCAGGAAGTCCCATTGAGGTCAGGAGAGCTCTGTATTCCTCCAGGAAGTCCCATTGAGGTCAGTGGAGCTCTGTATTCCTCCAGGAAGTCCCATTGAGGTCAGGAGAGCTCTGTATTCCTCCAGGAAGTCCCATTGAGGTCAGGAGAACTCTGTATTCCTCCAGGAAGTCCCATTGAGGTCAGGATAACTCTGTATTCCTCCAGGAAGTCCCATTGAGGTCAGGAGAGCTCTGTATTCCTCCAGGAAGTCCCATTGAGGTCAGGAGAGCTCTGTATTCCTCCAGGAAGTCCCATTGAGGTCAGGAGAGCTCTGTATTCCTCCAGGAAGTCCCATTGAGGTCAGGAGAACTCTGTATTCCTCCAGGAAGTCCCATTGAGGTCAGGAGAACTCTGTATTCCTCCAGGAAGTCCCATTGAGGTCAGGAGAACTCTGTATTCCTCTAGGAAGTACCATTGAGGTCAGGAGAGCTCTGTATTCCTCCAGGAAGTCCCATTGAGGTCAGGAGAGCTCTGTATTCCTCCAGGAAGTCCCATTGAGGTCAGGAGAGCTCTGTATTCCTCCAGGAAGTCCCATTGAGGTCAGGAGAACTCTGTATTCCTCCAGGAAGTCCCATTGAGGTCAGGAGAACTCTGTATTCCTCCAGGAAGTCCCATTGAGGTCAGGAGAGCTCTGTATTCCACCAGGAAGTCCCATTGAGGTCAGGAGAACTCTGTATTCCTCCAGGAAGTCCCATTGAGGTCAGGAGAACTCTGTATTCCTCCAGGAAGTCCCATTGAGGTCAGGAGAACTCTATATTCCTCCAGGAAGTCCCATTGAGGTCAGGAGAGCTCTGTATTCCTCCAGGAAGTCCCATTGAGGTCAGAACTCTAGTCCTCCAGGAAGTCCCATTGAGGTCAGAACTCTAGTCCTCCAGGAAGTCCCATTGAGGTCAGAACTCTAGTCCTCCAGGAAGTCCCATTGAGGTCAGAACTCTAGTCCTCCAGGAAGTCCCATTGAGGTCAGGAGAACTCTGTATTCCTCCAGGAAGTCCCATTGAGGTCAGAACTCTAGTCCTCCAGGAAGTCCCATTGAGGTCAGAACTCTGTAGTCCTCCAGGAAGTCCCATTGAGGTCAGGAGAGCTCTGTATTCCTCCAGGAAGTCCCATTGAGGTCAGAACTCTAGTCCTCCAGGAAGTCCCATTGAGGTCAGAACTCTAGTCCTCCAGGAAGTCCCATTGAGGTCAGGAGAGCTCTGTATTCCTCCAGGAAGTCCCATTGAGGTCAGGAAAACTCTCTATTCCCCCAGGAAGTCCCATTGAGGTCAGGAGAACTCTGTATTCCTCCAGGAAGTCCCATTGAGGTCAGGAGAGCTCTGTATTCCTCCAGGAAGTCCCATTGAGGTCAGGAGAGCTCTGTATTCCTCCAGGAAGTCCCATTGAGGTCAGGAGAGCTCTGTATTCCTCCAGGAAGTCCCATTGAGGTCAGGAGAGCTCTGTATTCCTCCAGGAAGTCCCATTGAGGTCAGGAGAGCTCTGTATTCCTCCAGGAAGTCCCATTGAGGTCAGGAGAACTCTGTATTCCTCCAGGAAGTCCCATTGAGGTCAGGAGAACTCTGTATTCCTCCAGGAAGTCCCATTGAGGTCAGGATAAGTCTGTATTCCTCCAGGAAGTCCCATTGAGGTCAGGAGAACTCTGTATTCCTCCAGGAAGTCCCATTGAGGTCAGTGGAGCTCTGTATTCCTCCAGGAAGTCCCATTGGGGTCAGGAGAGCTCTGTATTCCTCCAGGAAGTCCCATTGAGGTCAGGAGAACTCTGTATTCCTCCAGGAAGTCCCATTGAGGTCAGGAGAGCTCTGTATTCCTCCAGGAAGTCCCATTGAGGTCAGAACTCTAGTCCTCCAGGAAGTCCCATTGAGGTCAGAACTCTAGTCCTCCAGGAAGTCCCATTGAGGTCAGGAGAGCTCTGTATTCCTCCAGGAAGTCCCATTGAGGTCAGGAAAACTCTCTATTCCCACAGGAAGTCCCATTGAGGTCAGGAGAGCTCTGTATTCCTCCAGGAAGTCCCATTGAGGTCAGGAGAGCTCTGTATTCCTCCAGGAAGTCCCATTGAGGTCAGGAGAGCTCTGTATTCCTCCAGGAAGTCCCATTGAGGTCAGGAGAGCTCTGTATTCCTCCAGGAAGTCCCATTGAGGTCAGGAGAGCTCTGTATTCCTCCAGGAAGTCCCATTGAGGTCAGGAGAACTCTGTAGTCCTCCAGGAAGTCCCATTGAGGTCAGGAGAACTCTGTATTCCTCCAGGAAGTCCCATTGAGGTCAGGAGAACTCTGTATTCCTCCAGGAAGTCCCATTGAGGTCAGGAGAACTCTGTATTCCTCCAGGAAGTCCCATTGAGGTCAGGAGAGCTCTGTATTCCTCCAGGAAGTCCCATTGAGGTCAGTGGAGCTCTGTATTCCTCCAGGAAGTCCCATTGAGGTCAGGAGAGCTCTGTATTCCTCCAGGAAGTCCCATTGAGGTCAGGAGAACTCTGTATTCCTCCAGGAAGTCCCATTGAGGTCGGGATAACTCTGTATTCCTCCAGGAAGTCCCATTGAGGTCAGGAGAGCTCTGTATTCCTCCAGGAAGTCCCATTGAGGTCAGGAGAGCTCTGTATTCCTCCAGGAAGTCCCATTGAGGTCAGGAAAACTCTCTATTCCCACAGGAAGTCCCATTGAGGTCAGGAGAACTCTGTATTCCTCCAGGAAGTCCCATTGAGGTCAGGAGAGCTCTGTATTCCTCCAGGAAGTCCCATTGAGGTCAGGAGAGCTCTGTATTCCTCCAGGAAGTCCCATTGAGGTCAGGAGAGCTCTGTATTCCTCCAGGAAGTCCCATTGAGGTCAGGAGAGCTCTGTATTCCTCCAGGAAGTCCCATTGAGGTCAGGAGAGCTCTGTATTCCTCCAGGAAGTCCCATTGAGGTCAGGAGAGCTCTGTATTCCTCCAGGAAGTCCCATTGAGGTCAGGAGAACTCTGTATTCCTCCAGGAAGTCCCATTGAGGTCAGGAGAACTCTGTATTCCTCCAGGAAGTCCCATTGAGGTCAGGATAAGTCTGTATTCCTCCAGGAAGTCCCATTGAGGTCAGGAGAACTCTGTATTCCTCCAGGAAGTCCCATTGAGGTCAGGAGAGCTCTGTATTCCTCCAGGAAGTCCCATTGAGGTCAGTGGAGCTCTGTATTCCTCCAGGATGTCCCATTGAGGTCAGGAGAGCTCTGTATTCCTCCAGGAAGTCCCATTGAGGTCAGGAGAACTCTGTATTCCTCCAGGAAGTCCCATTGAGGTCAGGAGAGCTCTGTATTCCTCCAGGAAGTCCCATTGAGGTCAGGAGAGCTCTGTATTCCTCCAGGAAGTCCCATTGAGGTCAGGAGAGCTCTGTATTCCTCCAGGAAGTCCCATTGAGGTCAGGAGAACTCTGTATTCCTCCAGGAAGTCCCATTGAGGTCAGGAGAACTCTGTATTCCTCCAGGAAGTCCCATTGAGGTCAGGAGAACTCTGTATTCCTCCAGGAAGTCCCATTGAGGTCAGGAGAACTCTGTATTCCTCCAGGAAGTCCCATTGAGGTCAGGAGAACTCTGTATTCCTCCAGGAAGTCCCATTGAGGTCAGGAGAACTCTGTATTCCTCCAGGAAGTACCATTGAGGTCAGGAGAGCTCTGTATTCCTCCAGGAAGTCCCATTGAGGTCAGGAGAGCTCTGTATTCCTCCAGGAAGTCCCATTGAGGTCAGTGGAGCTCTGTATTCCTCCAGGAAGTCCCATTGAGGTCAGGAGAGCTCTGTATTCCTCCAGGAAGTCCCATTGAGGTCAGGAGAACTCTGTATTCCTCCAGGAAGTCCCATTGAGGTCAGGAGAGCTCTGTATTCCTCCAGGAAGTCCAATTGAGGTCAGAACTCTAGTCCTCCAGGAAGTCCCATTGAGGTCAGAACTCTAGTCCTCCAGGAAGTCCCATTGAGGTCAGGAGAGCTCTGTATTCCTCCAGGAAGTCCCATTGAGGTCAGGAAAACTCTCTATTCCCACAGGAAGTCCCATTGAGGTCAGGAGAACTCTGTATTCCTCCAGGAAGTCCCATTGAGGTCAGGAGAGCTCTGTATTCCTCCAGGAAGTCCCATTGAGGTCAGGAGAGCTCTGTATTCCTCCAGGAAGTCCCATTGAGGTCAGGAGAGCTCTGTATTCCTCCAGGAAGTCCCATTGAGGTCAGGAGAGCTCTGTATTCCTCCAGGAAGTCCCATTGAGGTCAGGAGAGCTCTGTATTCCTCCAGGAAGTCCCATTGAGGTCAGGAGAGCTCTGTATTCCTCCAGGAAGTCCCATTGAGGTCAGGAGAACTCTGTATTCCTCCAGGAAGTCCCATTGAGGTCAGGAGAACTCTGTATTCCTCCAGGAAGTCCCATTGAGGTCAGGATAAGTCTGTATTCCTCCAGGAAGTCCCATTGAGGTCAGGAGAACTCTGTATTCCTCCAGGAAGTCCCATTGAGGTCAGGAGAGCTCTGTATTCCTCCAGGAAGTCCCATTGAGGTCAGTGGAGCTCTGTATTCCTCCAGGATGTCCCATTGAGGTCAGGAGAGCTCTGTATTCCTCCAGGAAGTCCCATTGAGGTCAGGAGAACTCTGTATTCCTCCAGGAAGTCCCATTGAGGTCAGGAGAACTCTGTATTCCTCCAGGAAGTCCCATTGAGGTCAGGAGAGCTCTGTATTCCTCCAGGAAGTCCCATTGAGGTCAGGAGAGCTCTGTATTCCTCCAGGAAGTCCCATTGAGGTCAGGAGAGCTCTGTATTCCTCCAGGAAGTCCCATTGAGGTCAGGAGAACTCTGTATTCCTCCAGGAAGTCCCATTGAGGTCAGGAGAACTCTGTATTCCTCCAGGAAGTCCCATTGAGGTCAGGAGAACTCTGTATTCCTCCAGGAAGTCCCATTGAGGTCAGGAGAACTCTGTATTCCTCCAGGAAGTCCCATTGAGGTCAGGAGAACTCTGTATTCCTCCAGGAAGTCCCATTGAGGTCAGGAGAACTCTGTATTCCTCCAGGAAGTACCATTGAGGTCAGGAGAGCTCTGTATTCCTCCAGGAAGTCCCATTGAGGTCAGGAGAACTCTGTATTCCTCCAGGAAGTCCCATTGAGGTCAGGAGAGCTCTGTATTCCTCCAGGAAGTCCCATTGAGGTCAGGAGAACTCTGTATTCCTCCAGGAAGTCCCATTGAGGTCAGGAGAACTCTGTATTCCTCCAGGAAGTCCCATTGAGGTCAGGAGAACTCTGTATTCCTCCAGGAAGTCCCATTGAGGTCAGGAGAGCTCTGTATTCCACCAGGAAGTCCCATTGAGGTCAGGAGAACTCTGTATTCCTCCAGGAAGTCCCATTGAGGTCAGGAGAACTCTGTATTCCTCCAGGAAGTCCCATTGAGGTCAGGAGAACTCTGTATTCCTCCAGGAAGTCCCATTGAGGTCAGGAGAACTCTGTATTCCTCCAGGAAGTCCCATTGAGGTCAGAACTCTATTCCTCCAGGAAGTCCCATTGAGGTCAGGAGAACTCTGTATTCCTCCAGGAAGTCCCATTGAGGTCAGGAGAGCTCTGTATTCCTCCAGGAAGTCCCATTGAGGTCAGAACTCTAGTCCTCCAGGAAGTCCCATTGAGGTCAGAACTCTAGTCCTCCAGGAAGTCCCATTGAGGTCAGAACTCTAGTCCTCCAGGAAGTCCCATTGAGGTCAGAACTCTAGTCCTCCAGGAAGTCCCATTGAGGTCAGGAGAACTCTGTATTCCTCCAGGAAGTCCCATTGAGGTCAGAACTCTAGTCCTCCAGGAAGTCCCATTGAGGTCAGAACTCTAGTCCTCCAGGAAGTCCCATTGAGGTCAGGAGAGCTCTGTATTCCTCCAGGAAGTCCCATTGAGGTCAGAACTCTAGTCCTCCAGGAAGTCCCATTGAGGTCAGAACTCTAGTCCTCCAGGAAGTCCCATTGAGGTCAGGGTAACTCTGTATTCCACCAGGAAGTCCCATTGAGGTCAGGAGAACTCTGTATTCCTCCAGGAAGTCCCATTGAGGTCAGGGTAACTCTGTATTCCTCCAGGAAGTCCCATTGAGGTCAGGAGAACTCTGTATTCCTCCAGGAAGTCCCATTGAGGTCAGGAGAGCTCTGTATTCCTCCAGGAAGTCCCATTGAGGTCAGGAGAACTCTGTATTCCTCCAGGAAGTCCCATTGAAGTCAGGAGAGCTCTGTATTCCTCCAGGAAGTCCCATTGAGGTCAGGATAACTCTGTATTCCTCCAGGAAGTCCCATTGAGGTCAGGAGAACTCTGTATTCCTCCAGGAAGTCCCATTGAGGTCAGGAGAACTCTGTATTCCTCCAGGAAATCCCATTGAGGTCAGGAGAACTCTGTATTCCTCCAGGAAGTCCCATTGAGGTCAGGGTAACTCTGTATTCCACCAGGAAGTCCCATTGAGGTCAGGAGAACTCTGTATTCCTCCAGGAAGTCCCATTGAGGTCAGAGTAACTCTGTATTCCTCCAGGAAGTCCCATTGAGGTCAGGAGAACTCTGTATTCCTCCAGGAAGTCACATTGAGGTCAGGAGAGCTCTGTATTCCTCCAGGAAGTCCCATTGAGGTCAGGAGAGCTCTGTATTCCTCCAGGAAGTCCCATTGAGGTCAGGAGAACTCTGTATTCCTCCAGGAAGTCCCATTGAGGTCAGGATAACTCTGTATTCCTCCAGGAAGTCCCATTGAGGTCCGGAGAACTCTGTATTCCTCCAGGAAGTCCCATTGAGGTCAGAACTCTATTCCTCCAGGAAGTCCCATTGAGGTCAGGAGAACTCTGTATTCCTCCAGGAAGTCCCATTGAGGTCAGGAGAACTCTGTATTCCTCCAGGAAGTCCCATTGAGGTCAGAACTCTAGTCCTCCAGGAAGTCCCATTGAGGTCAGAACTCTAGTCCTCCAGGAAGTCCCATTGAGGTCAGAACTCTAGTCCTCCAGGAAGTCCCATTGAGGTCAGAACTCTAGTCCTCCAGGAAGTCCCATTGAGGTCAGAACTCTAGTCCTCCAGGAAGTCCCATTGAGGTCAGGAGAACTCTGTATTCCTCCAGGAAGTCCCATTGAGGTCAGGAGAGCTCTGTATTCCTCCAGGAAGTCCCATTGAGGTCAGGAGAACTCTGTATTCCTCCAGGAAGTCCCATTGAGGTCAGGAGAACTCTATTCCTCCAGGAAGTCCCATTGAGGTCAGGAGAGCTCTGTATTCCACCAGGAAGTCCCATTGAGGTCAGGAGAACTCTGTATTCCTCCAGGAAGTCCCATTGAGGTCAGGAGAACTCTGTATTCCTCCAGGAAGTCCCATTGAGGTCAGGAGAACTCTGTATTCCTCCAGGAAGTCCCATTGAGGTCAGGAGAACTCTGTATTCCTCCAGGAAGTCCCATTGAGGTCAGAACTCTATTCCTCCAGGAAGTCCCATTGAGGTCAGGAGAACTCTGTATTCCTCCAGGAAATCCCATTGAGGTCAGGAGAACTCTGTATTCCTCCAGGAAGTCCCATTGAGGTCAGGGTAACTCTGTATTCCACCAGGAAGTCCCATTGAGGTCAGGAGAACTCTGTATTCCTCCAGGAAGTCCCATTGAGGTCAGGGTAACTCTGTATTCCTCCAGGAAGTCCCATTGAGGTCAGGAGAACTCTGTATTCCTCCAGGAAGTCACATTGAGGTCAGGAGAACTCTGTATTCCTCCAGGAAGTCCCATTGAGGTCAGGAGAGCTCTGTATTCCTCCAGGAAGTCCCATTGAGGTCAGGAGAACTCTGTATTCCTCCAGGAAGTCCCATTGAGGTCAGGAGAACTCTGTATTCCTCCAGGAAGTCCCATTGAGGTCAGGAGAACTCTGTATTCCTCCAGGAAGTCCCATTGAGGTCAGAACTCTATTCCTCCAGGAAGTCCCATTGAGGTCAGGAGAACTCTGTATTCCTCCAGGAAGTCCCATTGAGGTCAGGAGAGCTCTGTATTCCTCCAGGAAGTCCCATTGAGGTCAGAACTCTAGTCCTCCAGGAAGTCCCATTGAGGTCAGAACTCTAGTCCTCCAGGAAGTCCCATTGAGGTCAGAACTCTAGTCCTCCAGGAAGTCCCATTGAGGTCAGAACTCTAGTCCTCCAGGAAGTCCCATTGAGGTCAGAACTCTAGTCCTCCAGGAAGTCCCATTGAGGTCAGGAGAACTCTGTATTCCTCCAGGAAGTCCCATTGAGGTCAGGAGAGCTCTGTATTCCTCCAGGAAGTCCCATTGAGGTCAGGAGAACTCTGTATTCCTCCAGGAAGTCCCATTGAGGTCAGGAGAACTCTGTATTCCTCCAGGAAGTCCCATTGAGGTCAGGAGAGCTCTGTATTCCACCAGGAAGTCCCATTGAGGTCAGGAGAACTCTGTATTCCTCCAGGAAGTCCCATTGAGGTCAGGAGAACTCTGTATTCCTCCAGGAAGTCCCATTGAGGCCAGGAGAACTCTGTATTCCTCCAGGAAGTCCCATTGAGGTCAGGAGAACTCTGTATTCCTCCAGGAAGTCCCATTGAGGTCAGAACTCTATTCCTCCAGGAAGTCCCATTGAGGTCAGGAGAACTCTGTATTCCTCCAGGAAGTCCCATTGAGGTCAGAACTCTAGTCCTCCAGGAAGTCCCATTGAGGTCAGAACTCTAGTCCTCCAGGAAGTCCCATTGAGGTCAGAACTCTAGTCCTCCAGGAAGTCCCATTGAGGTCAGAACTCTAGTCCTCCAGGAAGTCCCATTGAGGTCAGGAGAACTCTGTATTCCTCCAGGAAGTCCCATTGAGGTCAGGGTAACTCTGTATTCCTCCAGGAAGTCCCATTGAGGTCAGGAGAACTCTGTATTCCTCCAGGAAGTCCCATTGAGGTCAGGAGAGCTCTGTATTCCTCCAGGAAGTCCCATTGAGGTCAGGAGAACTCTGTATTCCTCCAGGAAGTCCCATTGAGGTCAGGAGAGCTCTGTATTCCTCCAGGAAGTCCCATTGAGGTCAGGATAACTCTGTATTCCTCCAGGAAGTCCCATTGAGGTCAGGAGAACTCTGTATTCCTCCAGGAAGTCCCATTGAGGTCAGGAGAACTCTGTATTCCTCCAGGAAATCCCATTGAGGTCAGGAGAACTCTGTATTCCTCCAGGAAGTCCCATTGAGGTCAGGGTAACTCTGTATTCCACCAGGAAGTCCCATTGAGGTCAGGAGAACTCTGTATTCCTCCAGGAAGTCCAATTGAGGTCAGCGTAACTCTGTATTCCTCCAGGAAGTCCCATTGAGGTCGGAACTCTAGTCCTCCAGGAAGTCCCATTGAGGTCAGAACTCTAGTCCTCCAGGAAGTCCCATTGAGGTCAGGGTAACTCTGTATTCCACCAGGAAGTCCCATTGAGGTCAGGAGAACTCTGTATTCCTCCAGGAAGTCCCATTGAGGTCAGGGTAACTCTGTATTCCTCCAGGAAGTCCCATTGAGGTCAGAACTCTATTCCTCCAGGAAGTCCCATTGAGGTCAGGAGAACTCTGTATTCCTCCAGGAAGTCCCATTGAGGTCAGGAGAGCTCTGTATTCCTCCAGGAAGTCCCATTGAGGTCAGAACTCTAGTCCTCCAGGAAGTCCCATTGAGGTCAGAACTCTAGTCCTCCAGGAAGTCCCATTGAGGTCAGAACTCTAGTCCTCCAGGAAGTCCCATTGAGGTCAGAACTCTAGTCCTCCAGGAAGTCCCATTGAGGTCAGGAGAACTCTGTATTCCTCCAGGAAGTCCCATTGAGGTCAGGGTAACTCTGTATTCCTCCAGGAAGTCCCATTGAGGTCAGGAGAACTCTGTATTCCTCCAGGAAGTCCCATTGAGGTCAGGAGAGCTCTGTATTCCTCCAGGAAGTCCCATTGAGGTCAGGAGAACTCTGTATTCCTCCAGGAAGTCCCATTGAGGTCAGGAGAGCTCTGTATTCCTCCAGGAAGTCCCATTGAGGTCAGGATAACTCTGTATTCCTCCAGGAAGTCCCATTGAGGTCAGGAGAACTCTGTATTCCTCCAGGAAGTCCCATTGAGGTCAGGAGAACTCTGTATTCCTCCAGGAAATCCCATTGAGGTCAGGAGAACTCTGTATTCCTCCAGGAAGTCCCATTGAGGTCAGGGTAACTCTGTATTCCACCAGGAAGTCCCATTGAGGTCAGGAGAACTCTGTATTCCTCCAGGAAGTCCCATTGAGGTCAGGGTAACTCTGTATTCCTCCAGGAAGTCCCATTGAGGTCAGGAGAGCTCTGTATTCCTCCAGGAAGTCCCATTGAGGTCGGAACTCTAGTCCTCCAGGAAGTCCCATTGAGGTCAGAACTCTAGTCCTCCAGGAAGTCCCATTGAGGTCAGGGTAACTCTGTATTCCACCAGGAAGTCCCATTGAGGTCAGGAGAACTCTGTATTCCTCCAGGAAGTCCCATTGAGGTCAGGGTAACTCTGTATTCCTCCAGGAAGTCCCATTGAGGTCAGGAGAACTCTGTATTCCTCCAGGAAGTCCCATTGAGGTCAGGAGAGCTCTGTATTCCTCCAGGAAGTCCCATTGAGGTCAGGAGAACTCTGTATTCCTCCAGGAAGTCCCATTGAGGTCAGGAGAGCTCTGTATTCCTCCAGGAAGTCCCATTGAGGTCAGGATAACTCTGTATTCCTCCAGGAAGTCCCATTGAGGTCAGGAGAACTCTGTATTCCTCCAGGAAGTCCCATTGAGGTCAGGAGAACTCTGTATTCCTCCAGGAAATCCCATTGAGGTCAGGAGAACTCTGTATTCCTCCAGGAATTCCCATTGAGGTCAGGGTAACTCTGTATTCCACCAGGAAGTCCCATTGAGGTCAGGAGAACTCTGTATTCCTCCAGGAAGTCCCATTGAGGTCAGGGTAACTCTTGTATTCCTCCAGGAAGTCCCATTGAGGTCAGGAGAACTCTGTATTCCTCCAGGAAGTCACATTGAGGTCAGGAGAGCTCTGTATTCCTCCAGGAAGTCCCATTGAGGTCAGGAGAGCTCTGTATTCCTCCAGGAAGTCCCATTGAGGTCAGGAGAACTCTGTATTCCTCCAGGAAGTCCCATTGAGGTCAGGATAACTCTGTATTCCTCCAGGAAGTCCCATTGAGGTCAGGAGAACTCTGTATTCCTCCAGGAAGTCCCATTGAGGTCAGAACTCTATTCCTCCAGGAAGTCCCATTGAGGTCAGGAGAACTCTGTATTCCTCCAGGAAGTCCCATTGAGGTCAGGAGAGCTCTGTATTCCTCCAGGAAGTCCCATTGAGGTCAGAACTCTAGTCCTCCAGGAAGTCCCATTGAGGTCAGAACTCTAGTCCTCCAGGAAGTCCCATTGAGGTCAGAACTCTAGTCCTCCAGGAAGTCCCATTGAGGTCAGAACTCTAGTCCTCCAGGAAGTCCCATTGAGGTCAGAACTCTAGTCCTCCAGGAAGTCCCATTGAGGTCAGGAGAACTCTGTATTCCTCCAGGAAGTCCCATTGAGGTCAGGAGAGCTCTGTATTCCTCCAGGAAGTCCCATTGAGGTCAGAACTCTAGTCCTCCAGGAAGTCCCATTGAGGTCAGAACTCTAGTCCTCCAGGAAGTCCCATTGAGGTCAGAACTCTAGTCCTCCAGGAAGTCCCATTGAGGTCAGGAGAACTCTGTATTCCTCCAGGAAGTCCCATTGAGGTCAGAACTCTAGTCCTCCAGGAAGTCCCATTGAGGTCAGAACTCTAGTCCTCCAGGAAGTCCCATTGAGGTCAGGAGAGCTCTGTATTCCTCCAGGAAGTCCCATTGAGGTCAGAACTCTAGTCCTCCAGGAAGTCCCATTGAGGTCAGAACTCTAGTCCTCCAGGAAGTCCCATTGAGGTCAGGAGAGCTCTGTATTCCTCCAGGAAGTCCCATTGAGGTCAGAACTCTAGTCCTCCAGGAAGTCCCATTGAGGTCAGAACTCTAGTCCTCCAGGAAGTCCCATTGAGGTCAGGGTAACTCTGTATTCCACCAGGAAGTCCCATTGAGGTCAGGAGAACTCTGTATTCCTCCAGGAAGTCCCATTGAGGTCAGGGTAACTCTGTATTCCTCCAGGAAGTCCCATTGATGTCAGGAGAACTCTGTATTCCTCCAGGAAGTCCCATTGAGGTCAGGAGAGCTCTGTATTCCTCCAGGAAGTCCCATTGAGGTCAGGAGAACTCTGTATTCCTCCAGGAAGTCCCATTGAAGTCAGGAGAGCTCTGTATTCCTCCAGGAAGTCCCATTGAGGTCAGGATAACTCTGTATTCCTCCAGGAAGTCCCATTGAGGTCAGGAGAACTCTGTATTCCTCCAGGAAGTCCCATTGAGGTCAGGAGAACTCTGTATTCCCCCAGGAAATCCCATTGAGGTCAGGAGAACTCTGTATTCCTCCAGGAAGTCCCATTGAGGTCAGGAGAACTCTGTATTCCTCCAGGAAGTCACATTGAGGTCAGGAGAGCTCTGTATTCCTCCAGGAAGTCCCATTGAGGTCAGGAGAGCTCTGTATTCCTCCAGGAAGTCCCATTGAGGTCAGGAGAACTCTGTATTCCTCCAGGAAGTCCCATTGAGGTCAGGATAACTCTGTATTCCTCCAGGAAGTCCCATTGAGGTCCGGAGAACTCTGTATTCCTCCAGGAAGTCCCATTGAGGTCAGAACTCTATTCCTCCAGGAAGTCCCATTGAGGTCAGGAGAACTCTGTATTCCTCCAGGAAGTCCCATTGAGGTCAGGAGAGCTCTGTATTCCTCCAGGAAGTCCCATTGAGGTCAGAACTCTAGTCCTCCAGGAAGTCCCATTGAGGTCAGAACTCTAGTCCTCCAGGAAGTCCCATTGAGGTCAGAACTCTAGTCCTCCAGGAAGTCCCATTGAGGTCAGAACTCTAGTCCTCCAGGAAGTCCCATTGAGGTCAGAACTCTAGTCCTCCAGGAAGTCCCATTGAGGTCAGGAGAACTCTGTATTCCTCCAGGAAGTCCCATTGAGGTCAGGAGAGCTCTGTATTCCTCCAGGAAGTCCCATTGAGGTCAGGAGAACTCTGTATTCCTCCAGGAAGTCCCATTGAGGTCAGGAGAACTCTGTATTCCTCCAGGAAGTCCCATTGAGGTCAGGAGAGCTCTGTATTCCACCAGGAAGTCCCATTGAGGTCAGGAGAACTCTGTATTCCTCCAGGAAGTCCCATTGAGGTCAGGAGAACTCTGTATTCCTCCAGGAAGTCCCATTGAGGTCAGGAGAACTCTGTATTCCTCCAGGAAGTCCCATTGAGGTCAGGAGAACTCTGTATTCCTCCAGGAAGTCCCATTGAGGTCAGAACTCTATTCCTCCAGGAAGTCCCATTGAGGTCAGGAGAACTCTGTATTCCTCCAGGAAGTCCCATTGAGGTCAGGAGAGCTCTGTATTCCTCCAGGAAGTCCCATTGAGGTCAGAACTCTAGTCCTCCAGGAAGTCCCATTGAGGTCAGAACTCTAGTCCTCCAGGAAGTCCCATTGAGGTCAGAACTCTAGTCCTCCAGGAAGTCCCATTGAGGTCAGAACTCTAGTCCTCCAGGAAGTCCCATTGAGGTCAGGAGAACTCTGTATTCCTCCAGGAAGTCCCATTGAGGTCAGAACTCTAGTCCTCCAGGAAGTCCCATTGAGGTCAGAACTCTAGTCCTCCAGGAAGTCCCATTGAGGTCAGGAGAGCTCTGTATTCCTCCAGGAAGTCCCATTGAGGTCAGAACTCTAGTCCTCCAGGAAGTCCCATTGAGGTCAGGAGAACTCTGTATTCCTCCAGGAAGTCCCATTGAGGTCAGGAGAGCTCTGTATTCCTCCAGGAAGTCCCATTGAGGTCAGAACTCTAGTCCTCCAGGAAGTCCCATTGAGGTCAGAACTCTAGTCCTCCAGGAAGTCCCATTGAGGTCAGAACTCTAGTCCTCCAGGAAGTCCCATTGAGGTCAGAACTCTAGTCCTCCAGGAAGTCCCATTGAGGTCAGAACTCTAGTCCTCCAGGAAGTCCCATTGAGGTCAGGAGAACTCTGTATTCCTCCAGGAAGTCCCATTGAGGTCAGGAGAGCTCTGTATTCCTCCAGGAAGTCCCATTGAGGTCAGGAGAACTCTGTATTCCTCCAGGAAGTCCCATTGAGGTCAGGAGAACTCTGTATTCCTCCAGGAAGTCCCATTGAGGTCAGGAGAGCTCTGTATTCCACCAGGAAGTCCCATTGAGGTCAGGAGAACTCTGTATTCCTCCAGGAAGTCCCATTGAGGTCAGGAGAACTCTGTATTCCTCCAGGAAGTCCCATTGAGGTCAGGGTAACTCTGTATTCCACCAGGAAGTCCCATTGAGGTCAGGAGAACTCTGTATTCCTCCAGGAAATCCCATTGAGGTCAGGAGAACTCTGTATTCCTCCAGGAAGTCCCATTGAGGTCAGGGTAACTCTGTATTCCACCAGGAAGTCCCATTGAGGTCAGGAGAACTCTGTATTCCTCCAGGAAGTCCCATTGAGGTCAGGGTAACTCTGTATTCCTCCAGGAAGTCCCATTGAGGTCAGGAGAACTCTGTATTCCTCCAGGAAGTCCCATTGAGGTCAGGAGAGCTCTGTATTCCTCCAGGAAGTCCCATTGAGGTCAGGATAACTCTGTATTCCTCCAGGAAGTCCCATTGAGGTCCGGAGAACTCTGTATTCCTCCAGGAAGTCCCATTGAGGTCAGAACTCTATTCCTCCAGGAAGTCCCATTGAGGTCAGGAGAACTCTGTATTCCTCCAGGAAGTCCCATTGAGGTCAGGAGAGCTCTGTATTCCTCCAGGAAGTCCCATCGAGGTCAGAACTCTAGTCCTCCAGGAAGTCCCATTGAGGTCAGAACTCTAGTCCTCCAGGAAGTCCCATTGAGGTCAGAACTCTAGTCCTCCAGGAAGTCCCATTGAGGTCAGAACTCTAGTCCTCCAGGAAGTCCCATTGAGGTCAGAACTCTAGTCCTCCAGGAAGTCCCATTGAGGTCAGAACTCTTGTCCTCCAGGAAGTCCCATTGAGGTCAGAACTCTAGTCCTCCAGGAAGTCCCATTGAGGTCAGGAGAACTCTGTATTCCTCCAGGAAGTCCCATTGAGGTCAGGAGAGCTCTGTATTCCTCCAGGAAGTCCCATTGAGGTCAGGAGAACTCTGTATTCCTCCAGGAAGTCCCATTGAGGTCAGGAGAACTCTGTATTCCTCCAGGAAGTCCCATTGAGGTCAGGAGAGCTCTGTATTCCACCAGGAAGTCCCATTGAGGTCAGGAGAACTCTGTATTCCTCCAGGAAGTCCCATTGAGGTCAGGAGAACTCTGTATTCCTCCAGGAAGTCCCATTGAGGTCAGGAGAACTCTGTATTCCTCCAGGAAGTCCCATTGAGGTCAGGAGAACTCTGTATTCCTCCAGGAAGTCCCATTGAGGTCAGAACTCTATTCCTCCAGGAAGTCCCATTGAGGTCAGGAGAACTCTGTATTCCTCCAGGAAGTCCCATTGAGGTCAGGAGAGCTCTGTATTCCTCCAGGAAGTCCCATTGAGGTCAGAACTCTAGTCCTCCAGGAAGTCCCATTGAGGTCAGAACTCTAGTCCTCCAGGAAGTCCCATTGAGGTCAGAACTCTAGTCCTCCAGGAAGTCCCATTGAGGTCAGGAGAACTCTGTATTCCTCCAGGAAGTCCCATTGAGGTCAGAACTCTAGTCCTCCAGGAAGTCCCATTGAGGTCAGAACTCTAGTCCTCCAGGAAGTCCCATTGAGGTCAGGAGAGCTCTGTATTCCTCCAGGAAGTCCCATTGAGGTCAGAACTCTAGTCCTCCAGGAAGTCCCATTGAGGTCAGAACTCTAGTCCTCCAGGAAGTCCCATTGAGGTCAGGGTAACTCTGTATTCCACCAGGAAGTCCCATTGAGGTCAGGAGAACTCTGTATTCCTCCAGGAAGTCCCATTGAGGTCAGGGTAACTCTGTATTCCTCCAGGAAGTCCCATTGAGGTCAGGAGAACTCTGTATTCCTCCAGGAAGTCCCATTGAGGCCAGGAGAGCTCTGTATTCCTCCAGGAAGTCCCATTGAGGTCAGGAGAACTCTGTATTCCTCCAGGAAGTCCCATTGAGGTCAGGAGAGCTCTGTATTCCTCCAGGAAGTCCCATTGAGGTCAGGATAACTCTGTATTCCTCCAGGAAGTCCCATTGAGGTCAGGAGAACTCTGTATTCCTCCAGGAAGTCCCATTGAGGTCAGGAGAACTCTGTATTCCTCCAGGAAATCCCATTGAGGTCAGGAGAACTCTGTATTCCTCCAGGAAGTCCCATTGAGGTCAGGGTAACTCTGTATTCCACCAGGAAGTCCCATTGAGGTCAGGAGAACTCTGTATTTCTCCAGGAAGTCCCATTGAGGTCAGGGTAACTCTGTATTCCTCCAGGAAGTCCCATTGAGGTCAGGAGAGCTCTGTATTCCTCCAGGAAGTCCCATTGAGGTCGGAACTCTAGTCCTCCAGGAAGTCCCATTGAGGTCAGAACTCTAGTCCTCCAGGAAGTCCCATTGAGGTCAGGGTAACTCTGTATTCCTCCAGGAAGTCCCATTGAGGTCAGGAGAACTCTGTATTCCTCCAGGAAGTCCCATTGAGGTCAGGGTAACTCTGTATTCCTCCAGGAAGTCCCATTGAGGTCAGGAGAACTCTGTATTCCTCCAGGAAGTCCCATTGAGGTCAGGAGAGCTCTGTATTCCTCCAGGAAGTCCCATTGAGGTCAGGAGAACTCTGTATTCCTCCAGGAAGTCCCATTGAGGTCAGGAGAGCTCTGTATTCCTCCAGGAAGTCCCATTGAGGTCAGGATAACTCTGTATTCCTCCAGGAAGTCCCATTGAGGTCAGGAGAACTCTGTATTCCTCCAGGAAGTCCCATTGAGGTCAGGAGAACTCTGTATTCCTCCAGGAAATCCCATTGAGGTCAGGAGAACTCTGTATTCCTCCAGGAAGTCCCATTGAGGTCAGGGTAACTCTGTATTCCCCCAGGAAGTCCCATTGAGGTCAGGAGAACTCTGTATTCCTCCAGGAAGTCCCATTGAGGTCAGGGTAACTCTGTATTCCTCCAGGAAGTCCCATTGAGGTCAGGAGAACTCTGTATTCCTCCAGGAAGTCACATTGAGGTCAGGAGTGCTCTGTATTCCTCCAGGAAGTCCCATTGAGGTCAGGAGAGCTCTGTATTCCTCCAGGAAGTCCCATTGAGGTCAGGAGAACTCTGTATTCCTCCAGGAAGTCCCATTGAGGTCAGGATAACTCTGTATTCCTCCAGGAAGTCCCATTGAGGTCAGGAGAACTCTGTATTCCTCCAGGAAGTCCCATTGAGGTCAGAACTCTATTCCTCCAGGAAGTCCCATTGAGGTCAGGAGAACTCTGTATTCCTCCAGGAAGTCCCATTGAGGTCAGGAGAGCTCTGTATTCCTCCAGGAAGTCCCATTGAGGTCAGAACTCTAGTCCTCCAGGAAGTCCCATTGAGGTCAGAACTCTAGTCCTCCAGGAAGTCCCATTGAGGTCAGAACTCTAGTCCTCCAGGAAGTCCCATTGAGGTCAGAACTCTAGTCCTCCCGGAAGTCCCATTGAGGTCAGGAGAACTCTGTATTCCTCCAGGAAGTCCCATTGAGGTCAGGAGAGCTCTGTATTCCTCCAGGAAGTCCCATTGAGGTCAGAACTCTAGTCCTCCAGGAAGTCCCATTGAGGTCAGAACTCTAGTCCTCCAGGAAGTCCCATTGAGGTCAGAACTCTAGTCCTCCAGGAAGTCCCATTGAGGTCAGAACTCTAGTCCTCCAGGAAGTCCCATTGAGGTCAGGAGAACTCTGTATTCCTCCAGGAAGTCCCATTGAGGTCAGAACTCTAGTCCTCCAGGAAGTCCCATTGAGGTCAGAACTCTAGTCCTCCAGGAAGTCCCATTGAGGTCAGGAGAGCTCTGTATTCCTCCAGGAAGTCCCATTGAGGTCAGAACTCTAGTCCTCCAGGAAGTCCCATTGAGGTCAGAACTCTAGTCCTCCAGGAAGTCCCATTGAGGTCAGGAGAGCTCTGTATTCCTCCAGGAAGTCCCATTGAGGTCAGGAAAACTCTGTATTCCCCCAGGAAGTCCCATTGAGGTCAGGAGAACTCTGTATTCCTCCAGGAAGTCCCATTGAGGTCAGGAGAACTCTGTATTCCTCCAGGAAGTCCCATTGAGGTCAGGATAACTCTGTATTCCTCCAGGAAGTCCCATTGAGGTCAGGAGAACTCTGTATTCCTCCAGGAAGTCCCATTGAGGTCAGGAGAGCTCTGTATTCCTCCAGGAAGTCCCATTGAGGTCAGGAGAGCTCTGTATTCCTCCAGGAAGTCCCATTGAGGTCAGGAGAGCTCTGTATTCCTCCAGGAAGTCCCATTGAGGTCAGGAGAGCTCTGTATTCCTCCAGGAAGTCCCATTGAGGTCAGGAGAACTCTGTATTCCTCCAGGAAGTCCCATTGAGGTCAGGAGAGCTCTGTATTCCTCCAGGAAGTCCCATTGAGGTCAGGAGAACTCTGTATTCCTCCAGGAAGTCCCATTGAGGTCAGGAGAACTCTGTATTCCTCCAGGAAGTACCATTGAGGTCAGGAGAGCTCTGTATTCCTCCAGGAAGTCCCATTGAGGTCAGGAGAACTCTGTATTCCTCCAGGAAGTCCCATTGAGGTCAGGAGAGCTC
This sequence comes from Salvelinus alpinus, assembly GCF_045679555.1. Taxonomy (NCBI): domain Eukaryota; kingdom Metazoa; phylum Chordata; class Actinopteri; order Salmoniformes; family Salmonidae; genus Salvelinus; species Salvelinus alpinus. The sequence goes on from NW_027256027.1 coordinate 108,497, forward strand.
TGTATTCCTCCAGGAAGTCCCATTGAGGTCAGAACTCTAGTCCTCCAGGAAGTCCCATTGAGGTCAGAACTCTAGTCCTCCAGGAAGTCCCATTGAGGTCAGAACTCTATTCCTCCAGGAAGTCCCATTGAGGTCAGAACTCTAGTCCTCCAGGAAGTCCCATTGAGGTCAGAACTCTAGTCCTCCAGGAAGTCCCATTGAGGTCAGGAGAACTCTGTATTCCTCCAGGAAGTCCCATTGAGGTCAGGAGAGCTCTGTATTCCTCCAGGAAGTCCCATTGAGGTCAGAACTCTAGTCCTCCAGGAAGTCCCATTGAGGTCAGAACTCTGTAGTCCTCCAGGAAGTCCCATTGAGGTCAGGAGAGCTCTGTATTCCTCCAGGAAGTCCCATTGAGGTCAGGAGAACTCTGTATTCCTCCAGGAAGTCCCATTGAGGTCAGGAGAACTCTGTATTCTTCCAGGAAGTCCCATTGAGGTCAGGAAAGCTCTGTATTCCTCCAGGAAGTCCCATTGAGGTCAGAACTTTAGTCCTCCAGGAAGTCCCATTGAGGTCAGAACTCTAGTCCTCCAGGAAGTCCCATTGAGGTCAGGAGAGCTCTGTATTCATCCAGGAAGTCCCATTGAGGTCAGGAAAACTCTGTATTCCCCCAGGAAGTCCCATTGAGGTCAGGAGAACTCTGTATTCCTCCAGGAAGTCCCATTGAGGTCAGGGGAACTCTGTATTCCTCCAGGAAGTCCCATTGAGGTCAGGATAACTCTGTATTCCTCCAGGAAGTCCCATTGAGGTCAGGAGAACTCTGTATTCCTCCAGGAAGTCCCATTGAGGTCAGGAGAGCTCTGTATTCCTCCAGGAAGTCCCATTGAGGTCAGGAGAGCTCTGTATTCCTCCAGGAAGTCCCATTGAGGTCAGGAGAGCTCTGTATTCCTCCAGGAAGTCCCATTGAGGTCAGGAGAGCTCTGTATTCCTCCAGGAAGTCCCATTGAGGTCAGAACTCTAGTCCTCCAGGAAGTCCCATTGAGGTCAGAACTCTAGTCCTCCAGGAAGTCCCATTGAGGTCAGAACTCTAGTCCTCCAGGAAGTCCCATTGAGGTCAGAACTCTAGTCCTCCAGGAAGTCCCATTGAGGTCAGGAGAACTCTGTATTCCTCCAGGAAGTCCCATTGAGGTCAGAACTCTATTCCTCCAGGAAGTCCCATTGAGGTCAGGAGAACTCTGTATTCCTCCAGGAAGTCCCATTGAGGTCAGGAGAACTCTGTATTCCTCCAGGAAGTCCCATTGAGGTCAGGAAAGCTCTGTATTCCTCCAGGAAGTCCCATTGAGGTCAGAACTTTAGTCCTCCAGGAAGTCCCATTGAGGTCAGAACTCTAGTCCTCCAGGAAGTCCCATTGAGGTCAGGAGAGCTCTGTATTCATCCAGGAAGTCCCATTGAGGTCAGGAAAACTCTGTATTCCCCCAGGAAGTCCCATTGAGGTCAGGAGAACTCTGTATTCCTCCAGGAAGTCCCATTGAGGTCAGGGGAACTCTGTATTCCTCCAGGAAGTCCCATTGAGGTCAGGATAACTCTGTATTCCTCCAGGAAGTCCCATTGAGGTCAGGAGAACTCTGTATTCCTCCAGGAAGTCCCATTGAGGTCAGGAGAGCTCTGTATTCCTCCAGGAAGTCCCATTGAGGTCAGGAGAGCTCGGTATTCCTCCAGGAAGTCCCATTGAGGTCAGGAGAGCTCTGTATTCCTCCAGGAAGTCCCATTGAGGTCAGGAGAGCTCTGTATTCCTCCAGGAAGTCCCATTGAGGTCAGGAGAGCTCTGTATTCCTCCAGGAAGTCCCATTGAGGTCAGAACTCTAGTCCTCCAGGAAGTCCCATTGAGGTCAGAACTCTAGTCCTCCAGGAAGTCCCATTGAGGTCAGAACTCTAGTCCTCCAGGAAGTCCCATTGAGGTCAGAACTCTAGTCCTCCAGGAAGTCCCATTGAGGTCAGGAGAACTCTGTATTCCTCCAGGAAGTCCCATTGAGGTCAGAACTCTATTCCTCCAGGAAGTCCCATTGAGGTCAGGAGAACTCTGTATTCCTCCAGGAAGTCCCATTGAGGTCAGGAGAGCTCTGTATTCCTCCAGGAAGTCCCATTGAGGTCAGAACTCTAGTCCTCCAGGAAGTCCCATTGAGGTCAGAACTCTAGTCCTCCAGGAAGTCCCATTGAGGTCAGAACTCTAGTCCTCCAGGAAGTCCCATTGAGGTCAGAACTCTAGTCCTCCAGGAAGTCCCATTGAGGTCAGAACTCTAGTCCTCCAGGAAGTCCCATTGAGGTCAGGAGAACTCTGTATTCCTCCAGGAAGTCCCATTGAGGTCAGGAGAGCTCTGTATTCCTCCAGGAAGTCCCATTGAGGTCAGAACTCTAGTCCTCCAGGAAGTCCCATTGAGGTCAGAACTCTAGTCCTCCAGGAAGTCCCATTGAGGTCAGAACTCTAGTCCTCCAGGAAGTCCCATTGAGGTCAGAACTCTAGTCCTCCAGGAAGTCCCATTGAGGTCAGAACTCTAGTCCTCCAGGAAGTCCCATTGAGGTCAGGAGAACTCTGTATTCCTCCAGGAAGTCCCATTGAGGTCAGGAGAGCTCTGTATTCCTCCAGGAAGTCCCATTGAGGTCAGGAGAACTCTGTATTCCTCCAGGAAGTCCCATTGAGGTCAGGAGAACTCTGTATTCCTCCAGGAAGTCCCATTGAGGTCAGGAGAGCTCTGTATTCCACCAGGAAGTCCCATTGAGGTCAGGAGAACTCTGTATTCCTCCAGGAAGTCCCATTGAGGTCAGGAGAACTCTGTATTCCTCCAGGAAGTCCCATTGAGGTCAGGAGAACTCTGTATTCCTCCAGGAAGTCCCATTTAGGTCAGGAGAACTCTGTATTCCTCCAGGAAGTCCCATTGAGGTCAGAACTCTAGTCCTCCAGGAAGTCCCATTGAGGTCAGAACTCTAGTCCTCCAGGAAGTCCCATTGAGGTCAGAACTCTAGTCCTCCAGGAAGTCCCATTGAGGTCAGAACTCTAGTCCTCCAGGAAGTCCCATTGAGGTCAGGAGAACTCTGTATTCCTCCAGGAAGTCCCATTGAGGTCAGAACTCTAGTCCTCCAGGAAGTCCCATTGAGGTCAGAACTCTAGTCCTCCAGGAAGTCCCATTGAGGTCAGGAGAGCTCTGTATTCCTCCAGGAAGTCCCATTGAGGTCAGGAGAACTCTGTATTCCTCCAGGAAGTCCCATTGAGGTCAGGAGAGCTCTGTATTCCACCAGGAAGTCCCATTGAGGTCAGAACTCTAGTCCTCCAGGAAGTCCCATTGAGGTCAGAACTCTAGTCCTCCAGGAAGTCCCATTGAGGTCAGGAGAGCTCTGTATTCCTCCAGGAAGTCCCATTGAGGTCAGAACTCTAGTCCTCCAGGAAGTCCCATTGAGGTCAGAACTCTAGTCCTCCAGGAAGTCCCATTGAGGTCAGGAGAGCTCTGTATTCCTCCAGGAAGTCCCATTGAGGTCAGAACTCTAGTCCTCCAGGAAGTCCCATTGAGGTCAGAACTCTAGTCCTCCAGGAAGTCCCATTGAGGTCAGGGTAACTCTGTATTCCACCAGGAAGTCCCATTGAGGTCAGGAGAACTCTGTATTCCTCCAGGAAGTCCCATTGAGGTCAGGAGAGCTCTGTATTCCACCAGGAAGTCCCATTGAGGTCAGGAGAACTCTGTATTCCTCCAGGAAGTCCCATTGAGGTCAGGAGAACTCTGTATTCCTCCAGGAAGTCCCATTGAGGTCAGGAGAACTCTGTATTCCTCCAGGAAGTCCCATTTAGGTCAGGAGAACTCTGTATTCCTCCAGGAAGTCCCATTGAGGTCAGGAGAACTCTGTATTCCTCCAGGAAGTCCCATTGAGGTCAGAACTCTAGTCCTCCAGGAAGTCCCATTGAGGTCAGAACTCTAGTCCTCCAGGAAGTCCCATTGAGGTCAGAACTCTAGTCCTCCAGGAAGTCCCATTGAGGTCAGGAGAACTCTGTATTCCTCCAGGAAGTCCCATTGAGGTCAGAACTCTAGTCCTCCAGGAAGTCCCATTGAGGTCAGAACTCTAGTCCTCCAGGAAGTCCCATTGAGGTCAGGAGAGCTCTGTATTCCTCCAGGAAGTCCCATTGAGGTCAGAACTCTAGTCCTCCAGGAAGTCCCATTGAGGTCAGAACTCTAGTCCTCCAGGAAGTCCCATTGAGGTCAGGGTAACTCTGTATTCCACCAGGAAGTCCCATTGAGGTCAGGAGAACTCTGTATTCCTCCAGGAAGTCCCATTGAGGTCAGGGTAACTCTGTATTCCTCCAGGAAGTCCCATTGAGGTCAGGAGAACTCTGTATTCCTCCAGGAAGTCCCATTGAGGTCAGGAGAGCTCTGTATTCCTCCAGGAAGTCCCATTGAGGTCAGGAGAGCTCTGTATTCCTCCAGGAAGTCCCATTGAGGTCAGGAGAACTCTGTATTCCTCCAGGAAGTCCCATTGAGGTCAGGATAACTCTGTATTCCTCCAGGAAGTCCCATTGAGGTCAGGAGAACTCTGTATTCCTCCAGGAAGTCCCATTGAGGTCAGAACTCTATTCCTCCAGGAAGTCCCATTGAGGTCAGGAGAACTCTGTATTCCTCCAGGAAGTCCCATTGAGGTCAGGAGAGCTCTGTATTCCTCCAGGAAGTCCCATTGAGGTCAGAACTCTAGTCCTCCAGGAAGTCCCATTGAGGTCAGAACTCTAGTCCTCCAGGAAGTCCCATTGAGGTCAGAACTCTAGTCCTCCAGGAAGTCCCATTGAGGTCAGAACTCTAGTCCTCCAGGAAGTCCCATTGAGGTCAGGAGAACTCTGTATTCCTCCAGGAAGTCCCATTGAGGTCAGAACTCTAGTCCTCCAGGAAGTCCCATTGAGGTCAGAACTCTAGTCCTCCAGGAAGTCCCATTGAGGTCAGGAGAGCTCTGTATTCCTCCAGGAAGTCCCATTGAGGTCAGAACTCTAGTCCTCCAGGAAGTCCCATTGAGGTCAGAACTCTAGTCCTCCAGGAAGTCCCATTGAGGTCAGGGTAACTCTGTATTCCACCAGGAAGTCCCATTGAGGTCAGGAGAACTCTGTATTCCTCCAGGAAGTCCCATTGAGGTCAGGGTAACTCTGTATTCCTCCAGGAAGTCCCATTGAGGTCAGGAGAACTCTGTATTCCTCCAGGAAGTCCCATTGAGGTCAGGAGAGCTCTGTATTCCTCCAGGAAGTCCCATTGAGGTCAGGAGAGCTCTGTATTCCTCCAGGAAGTCCCATTGAGGTCAGGAGAACTCTGTATTCCTCCAGGAAGTCCCATTGAGGTCAGGATAACTCTGTATTCCTCCAGGAAGTCCCATTGAGGTCAGGAGAACTCTGTATTCCTCCAGGAAGTCCCATTGAGGTCAGAACTCTATTCCTCCAGGAAGTCCCATTGAGGTCAGGAGAACTCTGTATTCCTCCAGGAAGTCCCATTGAGGTCAGGAGAGCTCTGTATTCCTCCAGGAAGTCCCATTGAGGTCAGAACTCTAGTCCTCCAGGAAGTCCCATTGAGGTCAGAACTCTAGTCCTCCAGGAAGTCCCATTGAGGTCAGAACTCTAGTCCTCCAGGAAGTCCCATTGAGGTCAGAACTCTAGTCCTCCAGGAAGTCCCATTGAGGTCAGAACTCTAGTCCTCCAGGAAGTCCCATTGAGGTCAGGAGAACTCTGTATTCCTCCAGGAAGTCCCATTGAGGTCAGGAGAGCTCTGTATTCCTCCAGGAAGTCCCATTGAGGTCAGAACTCTAGTCCTCCAGGAAGTCCCATTGAGGTCAGAACTCTAGTCCTCCAGGAAGTCCCATTGAGGTCAGAACTCTAGTCCTCCAGGAAGTCCCATTGAGGTCAGAACTCTAGTCCTCCAGGAAGTCCCATTGAGGTCAGGAGAACTCTGTATTCCTCCAGGAAGTCCCATTGAGGTCAGAACTCTAGTCCTCCAGGAAGTCCCATTGAGGTCAGAACTCTAGTCCTCCAGGAAGTCCCATTGAGGTCAGGAGAGCTCTGTATTCCTCCAGGAAGTCCCATTGAGGTCAGAACTCTAGTCCTCCAGGAAGTCCCATTGAGGTCAGAACTCTAGTCCTCCAGGAAGTCCCATTGAGGTCAGGAGAGCTCTGTATTCCTCCAGGAAGTCCCATTGAGGTCAGGAAAACTCTGTATTCCCCCAGGAAGTCCCATTGAGGTCAGGAGAACTCTGTATTCCTCCAGGAAGTCCCATTGAGGTCAGGAGAACTCTGTATTCCTCCAGGAAGTCCCATTGAGGTCAGGAGAACTCTGTATTCCTCCAGGAAGTCCCATTGAGGTCAGGAGAGCTCTGTATTCCTCCAGGAAGTCCCATTGAGGTCAGGAGAGCTCTGTATTCCTCCAGGAAGTCCCATTGAGGTCAGGAGAGCTCTGTATTCCTCCAGGAAGTCCCATTGAGGTCAGGAGAACTCTGTATTCCTCCAGGAAGTCCCATTGAGGTCAGGAGAGCTCTGTATTCCTCCAGGAAGTCCCATTGAGGTCAGAACTCTATTCCTCCAGGAAGTCCCATTGAGGTCAGGAGAACTCTGTATTCCTCCAGGAAGTCCCATTGAGGTCAGGAGAGCTCTGTATTCCTCCAGGAAGTCCCATTGAGGTCAGAACTCTAGTCCTCCAGGAAGTCCCATTGAGGTCAGAACTCTAGTCCTCCAGGAAGTCCCATTGAGGTCAGAACTCTAGTCCTCCAGGAAGTCCCATTGAGGTCAGAACTCTAGTCCTCCAGGAAGTCCCATTGAGGTCAGGAGAACTCTGTAGTCCTCCAGGAAGTCCCATTGAGGTCAGGAGAACTCTGTATTCCTCCAGGAAGTCCCATTGAGGTCAGAACTCTAGTCCTCCAGGAAGTCCCATTGAGGTCAGGAGAGCTCTGTATTCCTCCAGGAAGTCCCATTGAGGTCAGAACTCTAGTCCTCCAGGAAGTCCCATTGAGGTCAGAACTCTAGTCCTCCAGGAAGTCCCATTGAGGTCAGGGTAACTCTGTATTCCACCAGGAAGTCCCATTGAGGTCAGGAGAACTCTGTATTCCTCCAGGAAGTCCCATTGAGGTCAGGGTAACTCTGTATTCCTCCAGGAAGTCCCATTGAGGTCAGGAGAACTCTGTATTCCTCCAGGAAGTCCCATTGAGGTCAGGAGAGCTCTGTATTCCTCCAGGAAGTCCCATTGAGGTCAGGAGAGCTCTGTATTCCTCCAGGAAGTCCCATTGAGGTCAGGAGAACTCTGTATTCCTCCAGGAAGTCCCATTGAGGTCAGGATAACTCTGTATTCCTCCAGGAAGTCCCATTGAGGTCAGGAGAACTCTGTATTCCTCCAGGAAGTCCCATTGAGGTCAGAACTCTATTCCTCCAGGAAGTCCCATTGAGGTCAGGAGAACTCTGTATTCCTCCAGGAAGTCCCATTGAGGTCAGGAGAGCTCTGTATTCCTCCAGGAAGTCCCATTGAGGTCAGAACTCTAGTCCTCCAGGAAGTCCCATTGAGGTCAGAACTCTAGTCCTCCAGGAAGTCCCATTGAGGTCAGAACTCTAGTCCTCCAGGAAGTCCCATTGAGGTCAGAACTCTAGTCCTCCAGGAAGTCCCATTGAGGTCAGAACTCTAGTCCTCCAGGAAGTCCCATTGAGGTCAGGAGAACTCTGTATTCCTCCAGGAAGTCCCATTGAGGTCAGGAGAGCTCTGTATTCCTCCAGGAAGTCCCATTGAGGTCAGAACTCTAGTCCTCCAGGAAGTCCCATTGAGGTCAGAACTCTAGTCCTCCAGGAAGTCCCATTGAGGTCAGAACTCTAGTCCTCCAGGAAGTCCCATTGAGGTCAGAACTCTAGTCCTCCAGGAAGTCCCATTGAGGTCAGGAGAACTCTGTATTCCTCCAGGAAGTCCCATTGAGGTCAGAACTCTAGTCCTCCAGGAAGTCCCATTGAGGTCAGAACTCTAGTCCTCCAGGAAGTCCCATTGAGGTCAGGAGAGCTCTGTATTCCTCCAGGAAGTCCCATTGAGGTCAGAACTCTAGTCCTCCAGGAAGTCCCATTGAGGTCAGAACTCTAGTCCTCCAGGAAGTCCCATTGAGGTCAGGAGAGCTCTGTATTCCTCCAGGAAGTCCCATTGAGGTCAGGAAAACTCTGTATTCCCCCAGGAAGTCCCATTGAGGTCAGGAGAACTCTGTATTCCTCCAGGAAGTCCCATTGAGGTCAGGAGAACTCTGTATTCCTCCAGGAAGTCCCATTGAGGTCAGGAGAACTCTGTATTCCTCCAGGAAGTCCCATTGAGGTCAGGAGAGCTCTGTATTCCTCCAGGAAGTCCCATTGAGGTCAGGAGAGCTCTGTATTCCTCCAGGAAGTCCCATTGAGGTCAGGAGAGCTCTGTATTCCTCCAGGAAGTCCCATTGAGGTCAGGAGAACTCTGTATTCCTCCAGGAAGTCCCATTGAGGTCAGGAGAGCTCTGTATTCCTCCAGGAAGTCCCATTGAGGTCAGGAGAACTCTGTATTCCTCCAGGAAGTCCCATTGAGGTCAGGAGAACTCTGTATTCCTCCAGGAAGTACCATTGAGGTCAGGAGAGCTCTGTATTCCTCCAGGAAGTCCCATTGAGGTCAGAACTCTATTCCTCCAGGAAGTCCCATTGAGGTCAGGAGAACTCTGTATTCCTCCAGGAAGTCCCATTGAGGTCAGGAGAGCTCTGTATTCCTCCAGGAAGTCCCATTGAGGTCAGAACTCTAGTCCTCCAGGAAGTCCCATTGAGGTCAGGAGAACTCTGTATTCCTCCAGGAAGTCCCATTGAGGTCAGAACTCTAGTCCTCCAGGAAGTCCCATTGAGGTCAGAACTCTAGTCCTCCAGGAAGTCCCATTGAGGTCAGGAGAGCTCTGTATTCCTCCAGGAAGTCCCATTGAGGTCAGAACTCTAGTCCTCCAGGAAGTCCCATTGAGGTCAGAACTCTAGTCCTCCAGGAAGTCCCATTGAGGTCAGGGTAACTCTGTATTCCACCAGGAAGTCCCATTGAGGTCAGGAGAACTCTGTATTCCTCCAGGAAGTCCCATTGAGGTCAGGGTAACTCTGTATTCCTCCAGGAAGTCCCATTGAGGTCAGGAGAACTCTGTATTCCTCCAGGAAGTCCCATTGAGGTCAGGAGAGCTCTGTATTCCTCCAGGAAGTCCCATTGAGGTCAGGAGAGCTCTGTATTCCTCCAGGAAGTCCCATTGAGGTCAGGAGAACTCTGTATTCCTCCAGGAAGTCCCATTGAGGTCAGGATAACTCTGTATTCCTCCAGGAAGTCCCATTGAGGTCAGGAGAACTCTGTATTCCTCCAGGAAGTCCCATTGAGGTCAGAACTCTATTCCTCCAGGAAGTCCCATTGAGGTCAGGAGAACTCTGTATTCCTCCAGGAAGTCCCATTGAGGTCAGGAGAGCTCTGTATTCCTCCAGGAAGTCCCATTGAGGTCAGAACTCTAGTCCTCCAGGAAGTCCCATTGAGGTCAGAACTCTAGTCCTCCAGGAAGTCCCATTGAGGTCAGAACTCTAGTCCTCCAGGAAGTCCCATTGAGGTCAGAACTCTAGTCCTCCAGGAAGTCCCATTGAGGTCAGAACTCTAGTCCTCCAGGAAGTCCCATTGAGGTCAGGAGAACTCTGTATTCCTCCAGGAAGTCCCATTGAGGTCAGGAGAGCTCTGTATTCCTCCAGGAAGTCCCATTGAGGTCAGAACTCTAGTCCTCCAGGAAGTCCCATTGAGGTCAGAACTCTAGTCCTCCAGGAAGTCCCATTGAGGTCAGAACTCTAGTCCTCCAGGAAGTCCCATTGAGGTCAGAACTCTAGTCCTCCAGGAAGTCCCATTGAGGTCAGGAGAACTCTGTATTCCTCCAGGAAGTCCCATTGAGGTCAGAACTCTAGTCCTCCAGGAAGTCCCATTGAGGTCAGAACTCTAGTCCTCCAGGAAGTCCCATTGAGGTCAGGAGAGCTCTGTATTCCTCCAGGAAGTCCCATTGAGGTCAGAACTCTAGTCCTCCAGGAAGTCCCATTGAGGTCAGAACTCTAGTCCTCCAGGAAGTCCCATTGAGGTCAGGAGAGCTCTGTATTCCTCCAGGAAGTCCCATTGAGGTCAGGAAAACTCTGTATTCCCCCAGGAAGTCCCATTGAGGTCAGGAGAACTCTGTATTCCTCCAGGAAGTCCCATTGAGGTCAGGAGAACTCTGTATTCCTCCAGGAAGTCCCATTGAGGTCAGGAGAACTCTGTATTCCTCCAGGAAGTCCCATTGAGGTCAGGAGAGCTCTGTATTCCTCCAGGAAGTCCCATTGAGGTCAGGAGAGCTCTGTATTCCTCCAGGAAGTCCCATTGAGGTCAGGAGAGCTCTGTATTCCTCCAGGAAGTCCCATTGAGGTCAGGAGAACTCTGTATTCCTCCAGGAAGTCCCATTGAGGTCAGGAGAGCTCTGTATTCCTCCAGGAAGTCCCATTGAGGTCAGGAGAACTCTGTATTCCTCCAGGAAGTCCCATTGAGGTCAGGAGAACTCTGTATTCCTCCAGGAAGTACCATTGAGGTCAGGAGAGCTCTGTATTCCTCCAGGAAGTCCCATTGAGGTCAGAACTCTATTCCTCCAGGAAGTCCCATTGAGGTCAGGAGAACTCTGTATTCCTCCAGGAAGTCCCATTGAGGTCAGGAGAGCTCTGTATTCCTCCAGGAAGTCCCATTGAGGTCAGAACTCTAGTCCTCCAGGAAGTCCCATTGAGGTCAGGAGAACTCTGTATTCCTCCAGGAAGTCCCATTGAGGTCAGAACTCTAGTCCTCCAGGAAGTCCCATTGAGGTCAGAACTCTAGTCCTCCAGGAAGTCCCATTGAGGTCAGGAGAGCTCTGTATTCCTCCAGGAAGTCCCATTGAGGTCAGAACTCTAGTCCTCCAGGAAGTCCCATTGAGGTCAGAACTCTAGTCCTCCAGGAAGTCCCATTGAGGTCAGGGTAACTCTGTATTCCACCAGGAAGTCCCATTGAGGTCAGGAGAACTCTGTATTCCTCCAGGAAGTCCCATTGAGGTCAGGGTAACTCTGTATTCCTCCAGGAAGTCCCATTGAGGTCAGGAGAACTCTGTATTCCTCCAGGAAGTCCCATTGAGGTCAGGAGAGCTCTGTATTCCTCCAGGAAGTCCCATTGAGGTCAGGAGAGCTCTGTATTCCTCCAGGAAGTCCCATTGAGGTCAGGAGAACTCTGTATTCCTCCAGGAAGTCCCATTGAGGTCAGGATAACTCTGTATTCCTCCAGGAAGTCCCATTGAGGTCAGGAGAACTCTGTATTCCTCCAGGAAGTCCCATTGAGGTCAGAACTCTATTCCTCCAGGAAGTCCCATTGAGGTCAGGAGAACTCTGTATTCCTCCAGGAAGTCCCATTGAGGTCAGGAGAGCTCTGTATTCCTCCAGGAAGTCCCATTGAGGTCAGAACTCTAGTCCTCCAGGAAGTCCCATTGAGGTCAGAACTCTAGTCCTCCAGGAAGTCCCATTGAGGTCAGAACTCTAGTCCTCCAGGAAGTCCCATTGAGGTCAGAACTCTAGTCCTCCAGGAAGTCCCATTGAGGTCAGAACTCTAGTCCTCCAGGAAGTCCCATTGAGGTCAGGAGAACTCTGTATTCCTCCAGGAAGTCCCATTGAGGTCAGGAGAGCTCTGTATTCCTCCAGGAAGTCCCATTGAGGTCAGAACTCTAGTCCTCCAGGAAGTCCCATTGAGGTCAGAACTCTAGTCCTCCAGGAAGTCCCATTGAGGTCAGAACTCTAGTCCTCCAGGAAGTCCCATTGAGGTCAGAACTCTAGTCCTCCAGGAAGTCCCATTGAGGTCAGGAGAACTCTGTATTCCTCCAGGAAGTCCCATTGAGGTCAGAACTCTAGTCCTCCAGGAAGTCCCATTGAGGTCAGAACTCTAGTCCTCCAGGAAGTCCCATTGAGGTCAGGAGAGCTCTGTATTCCTCCAGGAAGTCCCATTGAGGTCAGAACTCTAGTCCTCCAGGAAGTCCCATTGAGGTCAGAACTCTAGTCCTCCAGGAAGTCCCATTGAGGTCAGGAGAGCTCTGTATTCCTCCAGGAAGTCCCATTGAGGTCAGGAAAACTCTGTATTCCCCCAGGAAGTCCCATTGAGGTCAGGAGAACTCTGTATTCCTCCAGGAAGTCCCATTGAGGTCAGGAGAACTCTGTATTCCTCCAGGAAGTCCCATTGAGGTCAGGAGAACTCTGTATTCCTCCAGGAAGTCCCATTGAGGTCAGGAGAGCTCTGTATTCCTCCAGGAAGTCCCATTGAGGTCAGGAGAGCTCTGTATTCCTCCAGGAAGTCCCATTGAGGTCAGGAGAGCTCTGTATTCCTCCAGGAAGTCCCATTGAGGTCAGGAGAACTCTGTATTCCTCCAGGAAGTCCCATTGAGGTCAGGAGAGCTCTGTATTCCTCCAGGAAGTCCCATTGAGGTCAGGAGAACTCTGTATTCCTCCAGGAAGTCCCATTGAGGTCAGGAGAACTCTGTATTCCTCCAGGAAGTACCATTGAGGTCAGGAGAGCTCTGTATTCCTCCAGGAAGTCCCATTGAGGTCAGAACTCTATTCCTCCAGGAAGTCCCATTGAGGTCAGGAGAACTCTGTATTCCTCCAGGAAGTCCCATTGAGGTCAGGAGAGCTCTGTATTCCTCCAGGAAGTCCCATTGAGGTCAGAACTCTAGTCCTCCAGGAAGTCCCATTGAGGTCAGGAGAACTCTGTATTCCTCCAGGAAGTCCCATTGAGGTCAGAACTCTAGTCCTCCAGGAAGTCCCATTGAGGTCAGAACTCTAGTCCTCCAGGAAGTCCCATTGAGGTCAGGAGAGCTCTGTATTCCTCCAGGAAGTCCCATTGAGGTCAGAACTCTAGTCCTCCAGGAAGTCCCATTGAGGTCAGAACTCTAGTCCTCCAGGAAGTCCCATTGAGGTCAGGGTAACTCTGTATTCCACCAGGAAGTCCCATTGAGGTCAGGAGAACTCTGTATTCCTCCAGGAAGTCCCATTGAGGTCAGGGTAACTCTGTATTCCTCCAGGAAGTCCCATTGAGGTCAGGAGAACTCTGTATTCCTCCAGGAAGTCCCATTGAGGTCAGGAGAGCTCTGTATTCCTCCAGGAAGTCCCATTGAGGTCAGGAGAGCTCTGTATTCCTCCAGGAAGTCCCATTGAGGTCAGGAGAACTCTGTATTCCTCCAGGAAGTCCCATTGAGGTCAGGATAACTCTGTATTCCTCCAGGAAGTCCCATTGAGGTCAGGAGAACTCTGTATTCCTCCAGGAAGTCCCATTGAGGTCAGAACTCTATTCCTCCAGGAAGTCCCATTGAGGTCAGGAGAACTCTGTATTCCTCCAGGAAGTCCCATTGAGGTCAGGAGAGCTCTGTATTCCTCCAGGAAGTCCCATTGAGGTCAGAACTCTAGTCCTCCAGGAAGTCCCATTGAGGTCAGAACTCTAGTCCTCCAGGAAGTCCCATTGAGGTCAGAACTCTAGTCCTCCAGGAAGTCCCATTGAGGTCAGAACTCTAGTCCTCCAGGAAGTCCCATTGAGGTCAGAACTCTAGTCCTCCAGGAAGTCCCATTGAGGTCAGGAGAACTCTGTATTCCTCCAGGAAGTCCCATTGAGGTCAGGAGAGCTCTGTATTCCTCCAGGAAGTCCCATTGAGGTCAGAACTCTAGTCCTCCAGGAAGTCCCATTGAGGTCAGAACTCTAGTCCTCCAGGAAGTCCCATTGAGGTCAGAACTCTAGTCCTCCAGGAAGTCCCATTGAGGTCAGAACTCTAGTCCTCCAGGAAGTCCCATTGAGGTCAGGAGAACTCTGTATTCCTCCAGGAAGTCCCATTGAGGTCAGAACTCTAGTCCTCCAGGAAGTCCCATTGAGGTCAGAACTCTAGTCCTCCAGGAAGTCCCATTGAGGTCAGGAGAGCTCTGTATTCCTCCAGGAAGTCCCATTGAGGTCAGAACTCTAGTCCTCCAGGAAGTCCCATTGAGGTCAGAACTCTAGTCCTCCAGGAAGTCCCATTGAGGTCAGGAGAGCTCTGTATTCCTCCAGGAAGTCCCATTGAGGTCAGGAAAACTCTGTATTCCCCCAGGAAGTCCCATTGAGGTCAGGAGAACTCTGTATTCCTCCAGGAAGTCCCATTGAGGTCAGGAGAACTCTGTATTCCTCCAGGAAGTCCCATTGAGGTCAGGAGAACTCTGTATTCCTCCAGGAAGTCCCATTGAGGTCAGGAGAGCTCTGTATTCCTCCAGGAAGTCCCATTGAGGTCAGGAGAGCTCTGTATTCCTCCAGGAAGTCCCATTGAGGTCAGGAGAGCTCTGTATTCCTCCAGGAAGTCCCATTGAGGTCAGGAGAACTCTGTATTCCTCCAGGAAGTCCCATTGAGGTCAGGAGAGCTCTGTATTCCTCCAGGAAGTCCCATTGAGGTCAGGAGAACTCTGTATTCCTCCAGGAAGTCCCATTGAGGTCAGGAGAACTCTGTATTCCTCCAGGAAGTACCATTGAGGTCAGGAGAGCTCTGTATTCCTCCAGGAAGTCCCATTGAGGTCAGAACTCTATTCCTCCAGGAAGTCCCATTGAGGTCAGGAGAACTCTGTATTCCTCCAGGAAGTCCCATTGAGGTCAGGAGAGCTCTGTATTCCTCCAGGAAGTCCCATTGAGGTCAGAACTCTAGTCCTCCAGGAAGTCCCATTGAGGTCAGAACTCTAGTCCTCCAGGAAGTCCCATTGAGGTCAGAACTCTAGTCCTCCAGGAAGTCCCATTGAGGTCAGAACTCTAGTCCTCCAGGAAGTCCCATTGAGGTCAGAGCTCTAGTCCTCCAGGAAGTCCCATTGAGGTCAGGAGAACTCTGTATTCCTCCAGGAAGTCCCATTGAGGTCAGGAGAGCTCTGTATTCCTCCAGGAAGTCCCATTGAGGTCAGAACTCTAGTCCTCCAGGAAGTCCCATTGAGGTCAGAACTCTAGTCCTCCAGGAAGTCCCATTGAGGTCAGAACTCTAGTCCTCCAGGAAGTCCCATTGAGGTCAGAACTCTAGTCCTCCAGGAAGTCCCATTGAGGTCAGGAGAACTCTGTATTCCTCCAGGAAGTCCCATTGAGGTCAGAACTCTAGTCCTCCAGGAAGTCCCATTGAGGTCAGAACTCTGTAGTCCTCCAGGAAGTCCCATTGAGGTCAGGAGAGCTCTGTATTCCTCCAGGAAGTCCCATTGAGGTCAG
This sequence comes from Salvelinus alpinus, assembly GCF_045679555.1. Taxonomy (NCBI): domain Eukaryota; kingdom Metazoa; phylum Chordata; class Actinopteri; order Salmoniformes; family Salmonidae; genus Salvelinus; species Salvelinus alpinus. The sequence continues at coordinate 123,738 of NW_027256027.1, forward strand.
GAGAACTCTGTATTCCTCCAGGAAGTCCCATTGAGGTCAGGAGAACTCTGTATTCCTCCAGGAAGTCCCATTGAGGTCAGGAAAGCTCTGTATTCCTCCAGGAAGTCCCATTGAGGTCAGAACTTTAGTCCTCCAGGAAGTCCCATTGAGGTCAGAACTCTAGTCCTCCAGGAAGTCCCATTGAGGTCAGGAGAGCTCTGTATTCATCCAGGAAGTCCCATTGAGGTCAGGAAAACTCTGTATTCCCCCAGGAAGTCCCATTGAGGTCAGGAGAACTCTGTATTCCTCCAGGAAGTCCCATTGAGGTCAGGGGAACTCTGTATTCCTCCAGGAAGTCCCATTGAGGTCAGGATAACTCTGTATTCCTCCAGGAAGTCCCATTGAGGTCAGGAGAACTCTGTATTCCTCCAGGAAGTCCCATTGAGGTCAGGAGAGCTCTGTATTCCTCCAGGAAGTCCCATTGAGGTCAGGAGAGCTCGGTATTCCTCCAGGAAGTCCCATTGAGGTCAGGAGAACTCTGTATTCCTCCAGGAAGTACCATTGAGGTCAGGAGAGCTCTGTATTCCTCCAGGAAGTCCCATTGAGGTCAGAACTCTATTCCTCCAGGAAGTCCCATTGAGGTCAGGAGAACTCTGTATTCCTCCAGGAAGTCCCATTGAGGTCAGGAGAGCTCTGTATTCCTCCAGGAAGTCCCATTGAGGTCAGAACTCTAGTCCTCCAGGAAGCCCCATTGAGGTCAGAACTCTAGTCCTCCAGGAAGTCCCATTGAGGTCAGAACTCTAGTCCTCCAGGAAGTCCCATTGAGGTCAGAACTCTAGTCCTCCAGGAAGTCCCATTGAGGTCAGAACTCTAGTCCTCCAGGAAGTCCCATTGAGGTCAGGAGAACTCTGTATTCCTCCAGGAAGTCCCATTGAGGTCAGGAGAGCTCTGTATTCCTCCAGGAAGTCCCATTGAGGTCAGAACTCTAGTCCTCCAGGAAGTCCCATTGAGGTCAGAACTCTAGTCCTCCAGGAAGTCCCATTGAGGTCAGAACTCTAGTCCTCCAGGAAGTCCCATTGAGGTCAGAACTCTAGTCCTCCAGGAAGTCCCATTGAGGTCAGGAGAACTCTGTATTCCTCCAGGAAGTCCCATTGAGGTCAGAACTCTAGTCCTCCAGGAAGTCCCATTGAGGTCAGAACTCTAGTCCTCCAGGAAGTCCCATTGAGGTCAGGAGAGCTCTGTATTCCTCCAGGAAGTCCCATTGAGGTCAGGAGAACTCTGTATTCCTCCAGGAAGTCCCATTGAGGTCAGGAGAACTCTGTATTCCTCCAGGAAGTCCCATTGAGGTCAGGAAAGCTCTGTATTCCTCCAGGAAGTCCCATTGAGGTCAGAACTTTAGTCCTCCAGGAAGTCCCATTGAGGTCAGAACTCTAGTCCTCCAGGAAGTCCCATTGAGGTCAGGAGAGCTCTGTATTCATCCAGGAAGTCCCATTGAGGTCAGGAAAACTCTGTATTCCCCCAGGAAGTCCCATTGAGGTCAGGAGAACTCTGTATTCCTCCAGGAAGTCCCATTGAGGTCAGGGGAACTCTGTATTCCTCCAGGAAGTCCCATTGAGGTCAGGATAACTCTGTATTCCTCCAGGAAGTCCCATTGAGGTCAGGAGAACTCTGTATTCCTCCAGGAAGTCCCATTGAGGTCAGGAGAGCTCTGTATTCCTCCAGGAAGTCCCATTGAGGTCAGGAGAGCTCGGTATTCCTCCAGGAAGTCCCATTGAGGTCAGGAGAGCTCTGTATTCCTCCAGGAAGCCCCATTGAGGTCAGGAGAGCTCTGTATTCCTCCAGGAAGTCCCATTGAGGTCAGGAGAGCTCTGTATTCCTCCAGGAAGTCCCATTGAGGTCAGAACTCTAGTCCTCCAGGAAGTCCCATTGAGGTCAGAACTCTAGTCCTCCAGGAAGTCCCATTGAGGTCAGAACTCTAGTCCTCCAGGAAGTCCCATTGAGGTCAGAACTCTAGTCCTCCAGGAAGTCCCATTGAGGTCAGAACTCTAGTCCTCCAGGAAGTCCCATTGAGGTCAGGAGAACTCTGTATTCCTCCAGGAAGTCCCATTGAGGTCAGGAGAGCTCTGTATTCCTCCAGGAAGTCCCATTGAGGTCAGAACTCTAGTCCTCCAGGAAGTCCCATTGAGGTCAGAACTCTAGTCCTCCAGGAAGTCCCATTGAGGTCAGAACTCTAGTCCTCCAGGAAGTCCCATTGAGGTCAGAACTCTAGTCCTCCAGGAAGTCCCATTGAGGTCAGGAGAACTCTGTATTCCTCCAGGAAGTCCCATTGAGGTCAGAACTCTAGTCCTCCAGGAAGTCCCATTGAGGTCAGAACTCTTAGTCCTCCAGGAAGTCCCATTGAGGTCAGGAGAGCTCTGTATTCCTCCAGGAAGTCCCATTGAGGTCAGGAGAACTCTGTATTCCTCCAGGAAGTCCCATTGAGGTCAGGAAAGCTCTGTATTCCTCCAGGAAGTCCCATTGAGGTCAGAACTTTAGTCCTCCAGGAAGTCCCATTGAGGTCAGAACTCTAGTCCTCCAGGAAGTCCCATTGAGGTCAGGAGAGCTCTGTATTCATCCAGGAAGTCCCATTGAGGTCAGGAAAACTCTGTATTCCCCCAGGAAGTCCCATTGAGGTCAGGAGAACTCTGTATTCCTCCAGGAAGTCCCATTGAGGTCAGGGGAACTCTGTATTCCTCCAGGAAGTCCCATTGAGGTCAGGATAACTCTGTATTCCTCCAGGAAGTCCCATTGAGGTCAGGAGAACTCTGTATTCCTCCAGGAAGTCCCATTGAGGTCAGGAGAGCTCTGTATTCCTCCAGGAAGTCCCATTGAGGTCAGGAGAGCTCGGTATTCCTCCAGGAAGTCCCATTGAGGTCAGGAGAGCTCTGTATTCCTCCAGGAAGTCCCATTGAGGTCAGGAGAGCTCTGTATTCCTCCAGGAAGTCCCATTGAGGTCAGGAGAGCTCTGTATTCCTCCAGGAAGTCCCATTGAGGTCAGGAGAGCTCTGTATTCCTCCAGGAAGTCCCATTGAGGTCAGGAGAACTCTGTATTCCTCCAGGAAGTCCCATTGAGGTCAGGAGAACTCTGTATTCCTCCAGGAAGTCCCATTGAGGTCAGGATAACTCTGTATTCCTCCAGGAAGTTCCATTGAGGTCAGGAGAACTCTGTATTTCTCCAGGAAGTCCCATTGAGGTCAGGAGAGCTCTGTATTCCTCCAGGAAGTCCCATTGAGGTCAGGGGAGCTCTGTATTCCTCCAGGAAGTCCCATTGAGGTCAGGAGAGCTCTGTATTCCTCCAGGAAGTCCCATTGAGGTCAGGAGAACTCTGTATTCCTCCAGGAAGTCCCATTGAGGTCAGGAGAACTCTGTATTCCTCCAGGAAGTCCCATTGAGGTCAGGAGAGCTCTGTATTCCTCCAGGAAGTCCCATTGAGGTCAGGAGAGCTCTGTATTCCTCCAGGAAGTCCCATTGAGGTCAGGAGAACTCTGTATTCCTCCAGGAAGTCCCATTGAGGTCAGGAGAACTCTGTATTCCTCCAGGAAGTCCCATTGAGGTCAGGAGAACTCTGTATTCCTCCAGGAAGTCCCATTGAGGTCAGGAGAACTCTGTATTCCTCCAGGAAGTACCATTGAGGTCAGGAGAGCTCTGTATTCCTCCAGGAAGTCCCATTGAGGTCAGGAGAGCTCTGTATTCCTCCAGGAAGTCCCATTGAGGTCAGGAGAACTCTGTATTCCTCCAGGAAGTCCCATTGAGGTCAGGGTAACTCTGTATTCCTCCAGGAAGTCCCATTGAGGTCAGGAGAACTCTGTATTCCTCCAGGAAGTCCCATTGAGGTCAGGAGAGCTCTGTATTCCTCCAGGAAGTCCCATTGAGGTCAGGAGAACTCTGTATTCCTCCAGGAAGTCCCATTGAGGTCAGGAGAGCTCTGTATTCCTCCAGGAAGTCCCATTGAGGTCAGGATAACTCTGTATTCCTCCAGGAAGTCCCATTGAGGTCAGGAGAACTCTGTATTCCTCCAGGAAGTCCCATTGAGGTCAGGAGAACTCTGTATTCCTCCAGGAAGTCCCATTGAGGTCAGGAGAACTCTGTATTCCTCCAGGAAGTCCCATTGAGGTCAGGAGAACTCTGTATTCCTCCAGGAAGTCCCATTGAGGTCAGGAGAACTCTGTATTCCTCCAGGAAGTTCCATTGAGGTCAGGAGAACTCTGTATTTCTCCAGGAAGTCCCATTGAGGTCAGGAGAGCTCTGTATTCCTCCAGGAAGTCCCATTGAGGTCAGGGGAGCTCTGTATTCCTCCAGGAAGTCCCATTGAGGTCAGGAGAGCTCTGTATTCCTCCAGGAAGTCCCATTGAGGTCAGGAGAACTCTGTATTCCTCCAGGAAGTCCCATTGAGGTCAGGAGAACTCTGTATTCCTCCAGGAAGTCCCATTGAGGTCAGGAGAGCTCTGTATTCCTCCAGGAAGTCCCATTGAGGTCAGGAGAGCTCTGTATTCCTCCAGGAAGTCCCATTGAGGTCAGGAGAGCTCTGTATTCCTCCAGGAAGTCCCATTGAGGTCAGGAGAACTCTGTATTCCTCCAGGAAGTCCCATTGAGGTCAGGAGAACTCTGTATTCCTCCAGGAAGTCCCATTGAGGTCAGGAGAACTCTGTATTCCTCCAGGAAGTCCCATTGAGGTCAGGAGAACTCTGTATTCCTCCAGGAAGTCCCATTGAGGTCAGGAGAACTCTGTATTCCTCCAGGAAGTCCCATTGAGGTCAGGAGAGCTCTGTATTCCTCCAGGAAGTCCCATTGAGGTCAGGAGAACTCTGTATTCCTCCAGGAAGTCCCATTGAGGTCAGGAGAGCTCTGTATTCCTCCAGGAAGTCCCATTGAGGTCAGGATAACTCTGTATTCCTCCAGGAAGTCCCATTGAGGTCAGGAGAACTCTGTATTCCTCCAGGAAGTCCCATTGAGGTCAGGAGAACTCTGTATTCCTCCAGGAAATCCCATTGAGGTCAGGAGAACTCTGTATTCCTCCAGGAAGTCCCATTGAGGTCAGGGTAACTCTGTATTCCTCCAGGAAGTCCCATTGAGGTCAGGATAACTCTGTATTCCTCCAGGAAGTCCCATTGAGGTCAGGAGAACTCTGTATTCCTCCAGGAAGTCCCATTGAGGTCAGAACTCTATTCCTCCAGGAAGTCCCATTGAGGTCAGGAGAACTCTGTATTCCTCCAGGAAGTCCCATTGAGGTCAGGAGAGCTCTGTATTCCTCCAGGAAGTCCCATTGAGGTCAGAACTCTAGTCCTCCAGGAAGTCCCATTGAGGTCAGAACTCTAGTCCTCCAGGAAGTCCCATTGAGGTCAGAACTCTAGTCCTCCAGGAAGTCCCATTGAGGTCAGAACTCTAGTCCTCCAGGAAGTCCCATTGAGGTCAGAACTCTAGTCCTCCAGGAAGTCCCATTGAGGTCAGGAGAACTCTGTATTCCTCCAGGAAGTCCCATTGAGGTCAGGAGAGCTCTGTATTCCTCCAGGAAGTCCCATTGAGGTCAGAACTCTAGTCCTCCAGGAAGTCCCATTGAGGTCAGAACTCTAGTCCTCCAGGAAGTCCCATTGAGGTCAGAACTCTAGTCCTCCAGGAAGTCCCATTGAGGTCAGAACTCTAGTCCTCCAGGAAGTCCCATTGAGGTCAGGAGAACTCTGTATTCCTCCAGGAAGTCCCATTGAGGTCAGAACTCTATTCCTCCAGGAAGTCCCATTGAGGTCAGGAGAACTCTGTATTCCTCCAGGAAGTCCCATTGAGGTCAGGAGAGCTCTTTATTCCTCCAGGAAGTCCCATTGAGGTCAGAACTCTAGTCCTCCAGGAAGTCCCATTGAGGTCAGAACTCTAGTCCTCCAGGAAGTCCCATTGAGGTCAGAACTCTAGTCCTCCAGGAAGTCCCATTGAGGTCAGAACTCTAGTCCTCCAGGAAGTCCCATTGAGGTCAGAACTCTAGTCCTCCAGGAAGTCCCATTGAGGTCAGAACTCTAGTCCTCCAGGAAGTCCCATTGAGGTCAGAACTCTAGTCCTCCAGGAAGTCCCATTGAGGTCAGGAGAACTCTGTATTCCTCCAGGAAGTCCCATTGAGGTCAGAACTCTAGTCCTCCAGGAAGTCCCATTGAGGTCAGAACTCTAGTCCTCCAGGAAGTCCCATTGAGGTCAGGAGAGCTCTGTATTCCTCCAGGAAGTCCCATTGAGGTCAGGAAAACTCTGTATTCCCCCAGGAAGTCCCATTGAGGTCAGGAGAACTCTGTATTCCTCCAGGAAGTCCCATTGAGGTCAGGAGAACTCTGTATTCCTCCAGGAAGTCCCATTGAGGTCAGGATAACTCTGTATTCCTCCAGGAAGTCCCATTGAGGTCAGGAGAACTCTGTATTCCTCCAGGAAGTCCCATTGAGGTCAGGAGAGCTCTGTATTCCTCCAGGAAGTCCCATTGAGGTCAGGAGAGCTCTGTATTCCTCCAGGAAGTCCCATTGAGGTCAGGAGAGCTCTGTATTCCTCCAGGAAGTCCCATTGAGGTCAGGAGAGCTCTGTATTCCTCCAGGAAGTCCCAATGAGGTCAGGAGAACTCTGTATTCCTCCAGGAAGTCCCATTGAGGTCAGGAGAGCTCTGTATTCCTCCAGGAAGTCCCATTGAGGTCAGGAGAACTCTGTATTCCTCCATGAAGTCCCATTGAGGTCAGGAGAACTCTGTATTCCTCTAGGAAGTACCATTGAGGTCAGGAGAGCTCTGTATTCCTCCAGGAAGTCCCATTGAGGTCAGAACTCTATTCCTCCAGGAAGTCCCATTGAGGTCAGGAGAACTCTGTATTCCTCCAGGAAGTCCCATTGAGGTCAGGAGAGCTCTGTATTCCTCCAGGAAGTCCCATTGAGGTCAGAACTCTAGTCCTCCAGGAAGTCCCATTGAGGTCAGAACTCTAGTCCTCCAGGAAGTCCCATTGAGGTCAGAACTCTAGTCCTCCAGGAAGTCCCATTGAGGTCAGAACTCTAGTCCTCCAGGAAGTCCCATTGAGGTCAGAACTCTAGTCCTCCAGGAAGTCCCATTGAGGTCAGGAGAACTCTGTATTCCTCCAGGAAGTCCCATTGAGGTCAGGAGAGCTCTGTATTCCTCCAGGAAGTCCCATTGAGGTCAGAACTCTAGTCCTCCAGGAAGTCCCATTGAGGTCAGAACTCTAGTCCTCCAGGAAGTCCCATTGAGGTCAGAACTCTAGTCCTCCAGGAAGTCCCATTGAGGTCAGAACTCTAGTCCTCCAGGAAGTCCCATTGAGGTCAGGAGAACTCTGTATTCCTCCAGGAAGTCCCATTGAGGTCAGAACTCTAGTCCTCCAGGAAGTCCCATTGAGGTCAGAACTCTGTAGTCCTCCAGGAAGTCCCATTGAGGTCAGGAGAGCTCTGTATTCCTCCAGGAAGTCCCATTGAGGTCAGGAGAACTCTGTATTCCTCCAGGAAGTCCCATTGAGGTCAGGAGAACTCTGTATTCCTCCAGGAAGTCCCATTGAGGTCAGGAAAGCTCTGTATTCCTCCAGGAAGTCCCATTGAGGTCAGAACTTTAGTCCTCCAGGAAGTCCCATTGAGGTCAGAACTCTAGTCCTCCAGGAAGTCCCATTGAGGTCAGGAGAGCTCTGTATTCATCCAGGAAGTCCCATTGAGGTCAGGAAAACTCTGTATTCCCCCAGGAAGTCCCATTGAGGTCAGGAGAACTCTGTATTCCTCCAGGAAGTCCCATTGAGGTCAGGGGAACTCTGTATTCCTCCAGGAAGTCCCATTGAGGTCAGGATAACTCTGTATTCCTCCAGGAAGTCCCATTGAGGTCAGGAGAACTCTGTATTCCTCCAGGAAGTCCCATTGAGGTCAGGAGAGCTCTGTATTCCTCCAGGAAGTCCCATTGAGGTCAGGAGAGCTCGGTATTCCTCCAGGAAGTCCCATTGAGGTCAGGAGAGCTCTGTATTCCTCCAGGAAGTCCCATTGAGGTCAGGAGAGCTCTGTATTCCTCCAGGAAGTCCCATTGAGGTCAGGAGAGCTCTGTATTCCTCCAGGAAGTCCCATTGAGGTCAGAACTCTAGTCCTCCAGGAAGTCCCATTGAGGTCAGAACTCTAGTCCTCCAGGAAGTCCCATTGAGGTCAGAACTCTAGTCCTCCAGGAAGTCCCATTGAGGTCAGAACTCTAGTCCTCCAGGAAGTCCCATTGAGGTCAGAACTCTAGTCCTCCAGGAAGTCCCATTGAGGTCAGGAGAACTCTGTATTCCTCCAGGAAGTCCCATTGAGGTCAGGAGAGCTCTGTATTCCTCCAGGAAGTCCCATTGAGGTCAGAACTCTAGTCCTCCAGGAAGTCCCATTGAGGTCAGAACTCTAGTCCTCCAGGAAGTCCCATTGAGGTCAGAACTCTAGTCCTCCAGGAAGTCCCATTGAGGTCAGGAGAACTCTGTATTCCTCCAGGAAGTCCCATTGAGGTCAGAACTCTAGTCCTCCAGGAAGTCCCATTGAGGTCAGAACTCTGTAGTCCTCCAGGAAGTCCCATTGAGGTCAGGAGAGCTCTGTATTCCTCCAGGAAGTCCCATTGAGGTCAGGAGAACTCTGTATTCCTCCAGGAAGTCCCATTGAGGTCAGGAGAACTCTGTATTCCTCCAGGAAGTCCCATTGAGGTCAGGAAAGCTCTGTATTCCTCCAGGAAGTCCCATTGAGGTCAGAACTTTAGTCCTCCAGGAAGTCCCATTGAGGTCAGAACTCTAGTCCTCCAGGAAGTCCCATTGAGGTCAGGAGAGCTCTGTATTCATCCAGGAAGTCCCATTGAGGTCAGGAAAACTCTGTATTCCCCCAGGAAGTCCCATTGAGGTCAGGAGAACTCTGTATTCCTCCAGGAAGTCCCATTGAGGTCAGGGGAACTCTGTATTCCTCCAGGAAGTCCCATTGAGGTCAGGATAACTCTGTATTCCTCCAGGAAGTCCCATTGAGGTCAGGAGAACTCTGTATTCCTCCAGGAAGTCCCATTGAGGTCAGGAGAGCTCTGTATTCCTCCAGGAAGTCCCATTGAGGTCAGGAGAGCCCGGTATTCCTCCAGGAAGTCCCATTGAGGTCAGGAGAGCTCTGTATTCCTCCAGGAAGTCCCATTGAGGTCAGGAGAGCTCTGTATTCCTCCAGGAAGTCCCATTGAGGTCAGGAGAGCTCTGTATTCCTCCAGGAAGTCCCATTGAGGTCAGAACTCTAGTCCTCCAGGAAGTCCCATTGAGGGCAGAACTCTAGTCCTCCAGGAAGTCCCATTGAGGTCAGAACTCTAGTCCTCCAGGAAGTCCCATTGAGGTCAGAACTCTAGTCCTCCAGGAAGTCCCATTGAGGTCAGAACTCTAGTCCTCCAGGAAGTCCCATTGAGGTCAGGAGAACTCTGTATTCCTCCAGGAAGTCCCATTGAGGTCAGGAGAGCTCTGTATTCCTCCAGGAAGTCCCATTGAGGTCAGAACTCTAGTCCTCCAGGAAGTCCCATTGAGGTCAGAACTCTAGTCCTCCAGGAAGTCCCATTGAGGTCAGAACTCTAGTCCTCCAGGAAGTCCCATTGAGGTCAGGAGAACTCTGTATTCCTCCAGGAAGTCCCATTGAGGTCAGAACTCTAGTCCTCCAGGAAGTCCCATTGAGGTCAGAACTCTGTAGTCCTCCAGGAAGTCCCATTGAGGTCAGGAGAGCTCTGTAATCCTCCAGGAAGTCCCATTGAGGTCAGGAGAACTCTGTATTCCTCCAGGAAGTCCCATTGAGGTCAGGAGAACTCTGTATTCCTCCAGGAAGTCCCATTGAGGTCAGGAAAGCTCTGTATTCCTCCAGGAAGTCCCATTGAGGTCAGAACTTTAGTCCTCCAGGAAGTCCCATTGAGGTCAGAACTCTAGTCCTCCAGGAAGTCCCATTGAGGTCAGGAGAGCTCTGTATTCATCCAGGAAGTCCCATTGAGGTCAGGAAAACTCTGTATTCCCCCAGGAAGTCCCATTGAGGTCAGGAGAACTCTGTATTCCTCCAGGAAGTCCCATTGAGGTCAGGGGAACTCTGTATTCCTCCAGGAAGTCCCATTGAGGTCAGGATAACTATGTATTCCTCCAGGAAGTCCCATTGAGGTCAGGAGAACTCTGTATTCCTCCAGGAAGTCCCATTGAGGTCAGGAGAGCTCTGTATTCCTCCAGGAAGTCCCATTGAGGTCAGGAGAGCTCTGTTTTCCTCCAGGAAGTCCCATTGAGGTCAGGAGAGCTCTGTATTCCTCCAGGAAGTCCCATTGAGGTCAGGAGAGCTCTGTATTCCTCCAGGAAGTCCCATTGAGGTCAGGAGAACTCTGTATTCCTCCAGGAAGTCCCATTGAGGTCAGGAGAACTCTGTATTCCTCCAGGAAGTCCCATTGAGGTCAGGAGAGCTCTGTATTCCACCAGGAAGTCCCATTGAGGTCAGGAGAACTCTGTATTCCTCCAGGAAGTCCCATTGAGGTCAGGAGAACTCTGTATTCCTCCAGGAAGTCCCATTGAGGTCAGGAGAACTCTGTATTCCTCCAGGAAGTCCCATTGAGGTCAGGAGAACTCTGTATTCCTCCAGGAAGTCCCATTGAGGTCAGAACTCTATTCCTCCAGGAAGTCCCATTGAGGTCAGGAGAACTCTGTATTTCTCCAGGAAGTCCCATTGAGGTCAGGAGAACTCTGTATTCCTCCAGGAAGTCCCATTGAGGTCAGGAGAGCTCTGTATTCCTCCAGGAAGTCCCATTGAGGTCAGAACTCTAGTCCTCCAGGAAGTCCCATTGAGGTCAGAACTCTAGTCCTCCAGGAAGTCCCATTGAGGTCAGAACTCTAGTCCTCCAGGAAGTCCCATTGAGGTCAGAACTCTAGTCCTCCAGGAAGTCCCATTGAGGTCAGGAGAGCTCTGTATTCCTCCAGGAAGTCCCATTGAGGTCAGAACTCTAGTCCTCCAGGAAGTCCCATTGAGGTCAGAACTCTATTCCTCCAGGAAGTCCCATTGAGGTCCCATTGAAGTCCCATTGAGGTCAGAACTCTATTCCTCCAGGAAGTCCCATTGAAGTCCCATTTAGGTCAGAACTCTATTCCTCCAGGAAGTACCATTGAGGTCAGGAGAGCTCTGTATTCCTCCAGGAAGTCCCATTGAGGTCAGGAGAGCTCTGTATTCCTCCAGGAAGTCCCATTGAGGTCAGGAGAACTCTGTATTCCTCCAGGAAGTCCCATTGAGGTCAGGAGAGCTCTGTATTCCTCCAGGAAGTCCCATTGAGGTCAGAACTCTAGTCCTCCAGGAAGTCCCATTGAGGTCAGAACTCTAGTCCTCCAGGAAGTCCCATTGAGGTCAGGAGAGCTCTGTATTCCTCCAGGAAGTCCCATTGAGGTCAGGAAAACTCTGTATTCCCCCAGGAAGTCCCATTGAGGTCAGGAGAACTCTGTATTCCTCCAGGAAGTCCCATTGAGGTCAGGAGAACTCTGTATTCCTCCAGGAAGTCCCATTGAGGTCAGGAGAGCTCTGTATTCCTCCAGGAAGTCCCATTGAGGTCAGGAGAACTCTGTATTCCTCCAGGAAGTCCCATTGAGGTCAGGAGAACTCTGTATTCCTCCAGGAAGTCCCATTGAGGTCAGGAGAACTCTGTATTCCTCCAGGAAGTCCCATTGAGGTCAGGAGAACTCTGTATTCCTCCAGGAAGTCCCATTGAGGTCAGGAGAACTCTGTAATCCTCCAGGAAGTCCCATTGAGGTCAGGAGAACTCTGTATTCCTCCAGGAAGTCCCATTGAGGTCAGGAGAACTCTGTATTCCTCCAGGAAGTCCCATTGAGGTCAGGAGAACTCTGTATTCCTCCAGGAAGTCCCATTGAGGTCAGAACTCTATTCCTCCAGGAAGTCCCATTGAGGTCAGGAGAACTCTGTATTTCTCCAGGAAGTCCCATTTAGGTCAGGAGAACTCTGTATTCCTCCAGGAAGTCCCATTGAGGTCAGGAGAGCTCTGTATTCCTCCAGGAAGTCCCATTGAGGTCAGAACTCTAGTCCTCCAGGAAGTCCCATTGAGGTCAGAACTCTAGTCCTCCAGGAAGTCCCATTGAGGTCAGAACTCTAGTCCTCCAGGAAGTCCCATTGAGGTCAGAACTCTAGTCCTCCAGGAAGTCCCATTGAGGTCAGGAGAGCTCTGTATTCCTCCAGGAAGTCCCATTGAGGTCAGAACTCTAGTCCTCCAGGAAGTCCCATTGAGGTCAGAACTCTAGTCCTCCAGGAAGTCCCATTGAGGTCAGAACTCTATTCCTCCAGGAAGTACCATTGAGGTCAGGAGAGCTCTGTATTCCTCCAGGAAGTCCCATTGAGGTCAGGAGAGCTCTGTATTCCTCCAGGAAGTCCCATTGAGGTCAGGAGAGCTCTGTATTCCTCCAGGAAGTCCCATTGAGGTCAGGAGAACTCTGTATTCCTCCAGGAAGTCCCATTGAGGTCAGGAGAACTCTGTATTCCTCCAGGAAGTCCCATTGAGGTCAGGAGAGCTCTGTATTCCACCAGGAAGTCCCATTGAGGTCAGGAGAACTCTGTATTCCTCCAGGAAGTCCCATTGAGGTCAGGAGAGCTCTGTATTCCTCCAGGAAGTCCCATTGAGGTCAGAACTCTAGTCCTCCAGGAAGTCCCATTGAGGTCAGAACTCTAGTCCTCCAGGAAGTCCCATTGAGGTCAGAACTCTATTCCTCCAGGAAGTACCATTGAGGTCAGGAGAGCTCTGTATTCCTCCAGGAAGTCCCATTGAGGTCAGGAGAGCTCTGTATTCCTCCAGGAAGTCCCATTGAGGTCAGGAGAGCTCTGTATTCCTCCAGGAAGTCCCATTGAGGTCAGGAGAACTCTGTATTCCTCCAGGAAGTCCCATTGAGGTCAGGAGAACTCTGTATTCCTCCAGGAAGTCCCATTGAGGTCAGGAGAGCTCTGTATTCCACCAGGAAGTCCCATTGAGGTCAGGAGAACTCTGTATTCCTCCAGGAAGTCCCATTGAGGTCAGGAGAACTCTGTATTCCTCCAGGAAGTCCCATTGAGGTCAGGAGAACTCTGTATTCCTCCAGGAAGTCCCATTGAGGTCAGGAGAACTCTGTATTCCTCCAGGAAGTCCCATTGAGGTCAGAACTCTATTCCTCCAGGAAGTCCCATTGAGGTCAGGAGAACTCTGTATTTCTCCAGGAAGTCCCATTGAGGTCAGGAGAACTCTGTATTCCTCCAGGAAGTCCCATTGAGGTCAGGAGAGCTCTGTATTCCTCCAGGAAGTCCCATTGAGGTCAGAACTCTAGTCCTCCAGGAAGTCCCATTGAGGTCAGAACTCTAGTCCTCCAGGAAGTCCCATTGAGGTCAGAACTCTAGTCCTCCAGGAAGTCCCATTGAGGTCAGAACTCTAGTCCTCCAGGAAGTCCCATTGAGGTCAGGAGAGCTCTGTATTCCTCCAGGAAGTCCCATTGAGGTCAGAACTCTAGTCCTCCAGGAAGTCCCATTGAGGTCAGAACTCTAGTCCTCCAGGAAGTCCCATTGAGGTCAGAACTCTATTCCTCCAGGAAGTACCATTGAGGTCAGGAGAGCTCTGTATTCCTCCAGGAAGTCCCATTGAGGTCAGGAGAGCTCTGTATTCCTCCAGGAAGTCCCATTGAGGTCAGGAGAGCTCTGTATTCCTCCAGGAAGTCCCATTGAGGTCAGGAGAACTCTGTATTCCTCCAGGAAGTCCCATTGAGGTCAGGAGAACTCTGTATTCCTCCAGGAAGTCCCATTGAGGTCAGGAGAGCTCTGTATTCCACCAGGAAGTCCCATTGAGGTCAGGAGAACTCTGTATTCCTCCAGGAAGTCCCATTGAGGTCAGGAGAACTCTGTATTCCTCCAGGAAGTCCCATTGAGGTCAGGAGAACTCTGTATTCCTCCAGGAAGTCCCATTGAGGTCAGGAGAACTCTGTATTCCTCCAGGAAGTCCCATTGAGGTCAGAACTCTATTCCTCCAGGAAGTCCCATTGAGGTCAGGAGAACTCTGTATTTCTCCAGGAAGTCCCATTGAGGTCAGGAGAACTCTGTATTCCTCCAGGAAGTCCCATTGAGGTCAGGAGAGCTCTGTATTCCTCCAGGAAGTCCCATTGAGGTCAGAACTCTAGTCCTCCAGGAAGTCCCATTGAGGTCAGAACTCTAGTCCTCCAGGAAGTCCCATTGAGGTCAGAACTCTAGTCCTCCAGGAAGTCCCATTGAGGTCAGAACTCTAGTCCTCCAGGAAGTCCCATTGAGGTCAGGAGAACTCTGTATTCCTCCAGGAAGTCCCATTGAGGTCAGAACTCTAGTCCTTCAGGAAGTCCCATTGAGGTCAGAACTCTAGTCCTCCAGGAAGTCCCATTGAGGTCAGGAGAGCTCTGTATTCCTCCAGGAAGTCCCATTGAGGTCAGAACTCTAGTCCTCCAGGAAGTCCCATTGAGGTCAGAACTCTAGTCCTCCAGGAAGTCCCATTGAGGTCAGAACTCTAGTCCTCCAGGAAGTCCCATTGAGGTCAGAACTCTAGTCCTCCAGGAAGTCCCATTGAGGTCAGGAGAGCTCTGTATTCCTCCAGGAAGTCCCATTGAGGTCAGAACTCTAGTCCTCCAGGAAGTCCCATTGAGGTCAGAACTCTAGTCCTCCAGGAAGTCCCATTGAGGTCAGAACTCTATTCCTCCAGGAAGTACCATTGAGGTCAGGAGAGCTCTGTATTCCTCCAGGAAGTCCCATTGAGGTCAGGAGAGCTCTGTATTCCTCCAGGAAGTCCCATTGAGGTCAGGAGAGCTCTGTATTCCTCCAGGAAGTCCCATTGAGGTCAGGAGAACTCTGTATTCCTCCAGGAAGTCCCATTGAGGTCAGGAGAACTCTGTATTCCTCCAGGAAGTCCCATTGAGGTCAGGAGAGCTCTGTATTCCACCAGGAAGTCCCATTGAGGTCAGGAGAACTCTGTATTCCTCCAGGAAGTCCCATTGAGGTCAGGAGAACTCTGTATTCCTCCAGGAAGTCCCATTGAGGTCAGGAGAACTCTGTATTCCTCCAGGAAGTCCCATTGAGGTCAGGAGAACTCTGTATTCCTCCAGGAAGTCCCATTGAGGTCAGAACTCTATTCCTCCAGGAAGTCCCATTGAGGTCAGGAGAACTCTGTATTTCTCCAGGAAGTCCCATTGAGGTCAGGAGAACTCTGTATTCCTCCAGGAAGTCCCATTGAGGTCAGGAGAGCTCTGTATTCCTCCAGGAAGTCCCATTGAGGTCAGAACTCTAGTCCTCCAGGAAGTCCCATTGAGGTCAGAACTCTAGTCCTCCAGGAAGTCCCATTGAGGTCAGAACTCTAGTCCTCCAGGAAGTCCCATTGAGGTCAGAACTCTAGTCCTCCAGGAAGTCCCATTGAGGTCAGGAGAACTCTGTATTCCTCCAGGAAGTCCCATTGAGGTCAGAACTCTAGTCCTCCAGGAAGTCCCATTGAGGTCAGAACTCTAGTCCTCCAGGAAGTCCCATTGAGGTCAGGAGAGCTCTGTATTCCTCCAGGAAGTCCCATTGAGGTCAGAACTCTAGTCCTCCAGGAAGTCCCATTGAGGTCAGAACTCTAGTCCTCCAGGAAGTCCCATTGAGGTCAGGAGAGCTCTGTATTCCTCCAGGAAGTCCCATTGAGGTCAGGAAAACTCTGTATTCCCCCAGGAAGTCCCATTGAGGTCAGGAGAACTCTGTATTCCTCCAGGAAGTCCCATTGAGGTCAGGAGAACTCTGTATTCCTCCAGGAAGTCCCATTGAGGTCAGGAGAGCTCTGTATTCCTCCAGGAAGTCCCATTGAGGTCAGGAGAACTCTGTATTCCTCCAGGAAGTCCCATTGAGGTCAGGAGAACTCTGTATTCCTCCAGGAAGTCCCATTGAGGTCAGGAGAACTCTGTATTCCTCCAGGAAGTCCCATTGAGGTCAGGAGAACTCTGTATTCCTCCAGGAAGTCCCATTGAGGTCAGGAGAACTCTGTAATCCTCCAGGAAGTCCCACTGAGGTCAGGAGAGCTCTGTATTCCTCCAGGAAGTCCCATTGAGGTCAGGAGAACTCTGTAATCCTCCAGGAAGTCCCATTGAGGTCAGGAGAACTCTGTATTCCTCCAGGAAGTCCCATTGAGGTCAGGATAGCTCTAACAAAGGGAGACCACGTCATTACTGAGGTGTGTGTTCTGTGTGAGTGTTGCAGGGGTCACGGTGTGTGTGTGGGGACGACTGGATGGTGTCTGTGGGGAGATGACTGGACGGTGTCTGTGAGGAGATGACTGGACGGTGTCTGTAAGGAGATGACTGGACGGTGTCTGTGAGGAGATGACTGGACGGTGTCTGTGAGGAGATGACTGGACGGTGTCTGTGAGGAGATGACTGGACGGTGTCTGTGAGGAGATGACTGGACGGTGTCTGTGTGGGGAGATGACTGGACGGTGTCTGTGGGGGGAGATGACTGGACGGTGTCTGTGGGGAGATGACTGGACGGTGTCTGTGAGGAGATGACTGGACGGTGTCTGTGGGGAGATGACTGGACGGTGTCTGTGAGGAGATGACTGGACGGTGTCTGTGGGGAGATGACTGGACGGTGTCTGTGGGGGGAGATGACTGGACGGTGTCTGTGGGGAGATGACTGGACGGTGTCTGTGGGGAGATGACTGGACGGTGTCTGTGAGGAGATGACTGGACGGTGTCTGTGAGGAGATGACTGGACGGTGTCTGTGGGGAGATGACTGGACGGTGTCTGTGGGGAGATGACTGGACGGTGTCTGTGAGGAGATGACTGGACTGTGTCTGTGGGGAGATGACTGGACGGTGTCTGTGAGGAGATGACTGGACGGTGTCTGTGGGGAGATGACTGGACGGTGTCTGTGGGGGGAGATGACTGGACGGTGTCTGTGAGGAGATGACTGGACGGTGTTTGTGTGAGGAGATGACTGGACGGTGTCTGTGAGGAGACGACTGGACGGTGTCTGTGGGGAGATGACTGGACGGTGTCTGTGTGAGGTGATGACTGGACGGTGTCTGTGAGGAGACGACTGGACGGTGTCTGTGGGGAGATGACTGGACGGTGTCTGTGAGGAGATGACTGGACGGTGTCTGTGGGGAGATGACTGGACGGTGTCTGTGAGGAGATGACTGGACGGTGTCTGTGAGGAGATGACTGGACGGTGTCTGTGGGGAGATGACTGGGCGGTGTCTGTGTGGGGAGATGACTGGACGGTGTCTGTGGGGAGATGACTGGACGGTGTCTGTGGGGAGATGACTGGACGGTGTCTGTGAGGAGATGACTGGACGGTGTCTGTGGGGAGATGACTGGACGGTGTCTGTGAGGAGATGACTGGACGGTGTCTGTGAGGAGATGACTGGACGGTGTCTGTGGGGAGATGACTGGACGGTGTCTGTGAGGAGATGACTGGACGGTGTCTGTGGGGAGATGACTGGACGGTGTCTGTGAGGAGATGACTGGACGGTGTCTGTGAGGAGATGACTGGACGGTGTCTGTGGGGAGATGACTGGACGGTGTCTGTGAGGAGATGACTGGACAGTGTCTGTGGGGAGATGACTGGACGGTGTCTGTGGGGAGATGACTGGACGGTGTCTGTGGGGAGATGACTGGACGGTGTCTGTGGGGAGATGACTGGACGGTGTCTGTGGGGAGACGACTGGACGGTGTCTGTGGGGAGATGACTGGACGGTGTCTGTGAGGAGACGACTGGACGGTGTCTGTGTGGGGAGATGACTGGACGGTGTCTGTGGGGAGATGACTGGACGGTGTCTGTGAGGAGATGACTGGACGGTGTCTGTGGGGAGATGACTGGACGGTGTCTGTGGGGAGATGACTGGACGGTGTCTGTGAGGAGATGACTGGACGGTGTCTGTGAGGAGATGACTGGACGGTGTCTGTGGGGAGATGACTGGACGGTGTCTGTGGGGAGATGACTGGACGGTGTCTGTGGGGAGATGACTGGACGGTGTCTGTGGGGAGATGACTGGACGGTGTCTGTGGGGAGATGACTGGACGGTGTCTGTGAGGTGATGACTGGACGGTGTCTGTGGGGAGATGACTGGACGGTGTCTGTGGGGAGATGACTGGACGGTGTCTGTGGGGAGATGACTGGACGGTGTCTGTGAGGAGACGACTGGACGGTGTCTGTGGGGAGATGACTGGACGGTGTCTGTGGGGAGATGACTGGGTTAGGGTTAGGGTGTGTGTGTGTGGGGGGGGGGGGGGTGTGGTACAGTACTGAGATGGTCATTATCACTGACCGCAACACATTGGTCCAGTTCCTGCCGAACTACATCGCAGACACATGCCAGATCTTACGTATCAGCCAATCACATCGTATGAAATAACTTATCTGATGATCTACACTGAACAAAAATAAACACAACATGAAAGATGTTCAAAGACTTTTGCTGAGTTACATAGAAGGAAATCGGTCAAATGAATTAGGTCCTAATCTATGGATTTCACATGACTGGGATTACAGATATCCCTCTGTTGGTCACAGATACCTTTAGATAAGAAGGTAGGGGTTGTGGATCAGAAAACCAGTCAGTATCTGGTGTGACGACCACATGCCTAATGCAGCACGACACATCTCCTTCTCATAGAGTTGATCAGGCTGTTGATTGTTGTCCCACTCCTCTTCAATGGCTGTGGGAAGTTGCTGGATATTTTGGCGGGAACTGGAACGCGCTGTCGTACACGTTGATCCAGAGCATCCCAAACATGCTCAATGGGTGACATGTCTGGTGAGTATGCAGGCCATGGAAGAACTGGGACATTTTCAGCTTCCAGGAATTGTGTACAGATCCTTGCGACATGGGGCCGTGTATTATCATGCTGAAACATGAGGTGATGGTGGTTGATGAATGGCAGGACAATGGGCCTCAGGATCTCGTCACGGTATCTCTGTTGTCGTGTCTTTGGCATCATCAAAGTGAAGACTGTTATTTTATCAAATCAATTCTCTGTAATTATTATTATGTGATTATTCTAATCATGTAAATG